>NC_056745.1:1405190981-1405330981 GCF_019279795.1 Protopterus annectens
CCAGCCTCCAACAACAGCTAACTACTAATGCTCAACCCCATCTCAGCCTAAAACAACAGATAATAACTAATGATCAACACCTGAGCAACCTCCAACAACAGATAACCACTAATGACCAACCCTGCCCAGCATCCAACAGGTAACCACTAATGACACACCCCAGCCCAGCCATTAAACAACAGATAATAACTAATGACCAACACCTGCCCAACATCCAACAACAGATAACAACAAATGACCAACCCCATCTCAGCCTAAAACAACAGATATTAACTAATGATCAACACCTGCCCAACCTCCAACAACAGATAACCAATAATGACCAACCTCATCTCAGACTAAAACAACAGATAATAACTAATGATCAACACTTGTCCAACCTCCAAAAGATAACCACTAATGACCAACCGCTTCCCAGCCTCCAACAGATAACCACTAATGACAAACCCCATTTCAGCCTAAAACAACAGATAATAACTAATGATCAATATCTGCCCTACCTCCAACAACAGATAACCACTAATGACCAACCGCTGCCCATCCTCCAACAGATAACCACTAATGACTAACCCCTGCCCAGCCTCCAACAACAGATAACCACTAATGACTAACCCCTGCCCAGCCTCCAACAACCACTAGTTCCCTACCCCTGCCCAGCCTCCAACAACAGATAACAACTAATGATCAACACCTGCCCAACCTCCAACAACAGATAACCACTAATGACTAACCCCTGCCCAGCCTCTAACAGATAACAACTAATGATCAACACCTGCCCAACCTCCAACAACAGATAACCACTAATGACCAACCGCTGCCCAGCCTCCAGCAACAGATAACCACTAATGACTAACCCCTGCCCAGCCTCCAACAACAGATAACAACTAATGATCAACACCTGCCCAACCCCAACAACAAATATTTACTGCTGAACAATACTTGCTCAGCCTTCAAAAACAAATATCCACTATAACAAAACCATCCACTTATCTGGGAATCCAAAAAAAAGTACATTTGTGAAAATGATGTGGAAGCTTAGTTGGTGGCATTTGAGAAATATGGACACAGAAATGTTCACAATCCAAGTGGGCCAGGATTCTGCCTTCACATCTTACCATGGTCTCACTGAATGTATACATGGATCTTAAGGATATTGATGCACAGAAATATCCAACCCTGCAACAAGAACTCAGGTTAGGTTTGGGTTTTCTGAAGAAGCACAAGTCCTTAAATTTCAGAACTGAACATTCAGTGTGAACAGATTGGCAGGGTCACAGACAGCTGATTTAAAGTATATTTTGAAATTGTGGTTTGATTCTTGTGTAAATAATGTAAGTAAAATTCCAGAAATATTGGCTGAGATAAATATAAAAAGGCACTCCTTAGTAACTTATGAAAATGGGTATTCTATGGTAACCCTAAATCATCTGAACAGTGAGTTATTTTGTAGAAAGTCTGTTGTTAACTGAAACTGCAGCATCAAGACAGACTTGCATGCACTGAAGGCTAATATTAAGTATTTATCTAAATATGTTTATTTTCCCTGCAAATAAGATAAAATGTTACCATGTTCCATAGCTTGTTTTAGAAAGTTATAGAAATTGGCACATAACAACGTACTGCATGGTCATTAACAACAATGCTATACCTGTAAAAACTGTTAATGCTAACTGACATGCTATACCTGGAAGCACACCTATGGAAATTGATAATGCTAATTGATTAACCATTAGAACTGTAAATTCTGTGTTTTCTACTGTGTTGCTACTAAACTTTTTAAATGTAATACTGTAGTAGAAGGGAAAGAGATGCAAGAAATGATGGACTCCCAAGACCAAGAATACATTAGTTAGATCACATTATGCTTGTAAGTATAAATAACTAGTTAACAAAAAACTAGTGATGCATACATGGAAATAAAATAATAAAACCATTGACACATGAAGAAATATAAACTTTTTTAGACAAAATGCTACACCCATTCACCCTAATGTAATGTAATAACTGGTCAGGACTTTTTGTAAGTCAAAGAGCTATCCAATACAAGGGAGGAAAGAAATCAACAACATATATTGCAAAAACTGCACAGGCCAAGTGAAGAAAGAGTTGTAGGACTAGAAGACACAAAAGAAGCTATGATTTGTCTCAGGTTGGAAAGGTTGAATTAATCTAATATTGATTTTTGTCAAAAAGATTTCAGTTGTTAAATTAATAAAAAATGCCAGTGTAGAGAATGACAGGGAAGGAACTATAGTTAATGTAATAAGGGAAGAAGGAATAGAAACCGAGGAAGAGATAAATGATCTGCTTCACTTTTCATGCTATGAGTAAATTGGCACTTTTTGAACTCCTTCACCAAAACAGAACCCATTCTAGAGAAATAAATCTAAATTACCACATCATCAATACTAAATTACATGACAGATACTAAACCCAACATAGCCTCCATTTCTAGAATAGGCTAACCTTACCTCTCAAGCAGAGTACTCCCAAAGCAACCTTTAAAAGCAGTCTGGATAACTATGTGAATGATCTCAAATTTTTGCAGTGGATATGTGGAGAAAAGTTACTTAATTGGGGACATTATTAGGCTCTTACCAATATTGGGTGACATGGCTGGGCATCTGCATGGTCTCCTTGGTCATAAGCCTAATAGGATCCTATGGACCTTCATATAAATCTCATAATGAAGGAAAAGTGAAAAAGGAACTAAAGCAGGTTCTTAACTATCACCCTGCAATATCAAAGGAAAGAGCTACTCATAAACTGAAACAGAACTCTAATGGTAATGAATATTAGATAACTACTAAAGAATAAAAAGAAAGACTATTATTAGCCCTGTTGGAAGAAAATTATATTCATTACATTTTACAGATGATTGGAATCTGTTTCTGCATTTGTATGAGAAGAGGCTGCAGCCTCCATTTCTCATTACAATACTGATTAAAATTAGGCTGACCTCTAGAGTGGCATCATACATTTTAAGGAGGCTTAATGGGAAGGCAATACATTAACTACAGCTAGAGAGAATATAGCAAAATTAGATGGGGAATCAAAGGGAACATGACAGTACCACTTCATATCCATACTTTGAACTAGAAAATGGTCTGCTCTTTAGTATAACTACAGACAAAGAACAAATACCAATCAGATACAAGTTCCACGGTATTTTAACACATTTGTCAAGAAGTTATCATATAGCCAGACTCATCTAGGAATAAATAAGACAACGCTAGGATTTTGACCGGATGTTACTAGTGTGGCGTTAAGAAGGAAACAAAGGTTTGCCTGTGTGTAGCTTGCTCAGAGTATCAAAGGACAGCACTCAGCCCTGGGTTTAAGAGTCTTATGATAGCTTTACTTATCAATGCTGTTGCATTTGGAACAATAACAATGGACATTTTAGGTCCTACTCTAAAAAATAAGGGCCATTAGCATATCCTAGTAATCACTGACTATGAAACAAAATTTCCTGAAGTAGTATTCTTAGTAAGATTTGACGCAAAGTCTATAGTAAAGGAAGTACCTTTTTTTCTTTTTACATTAAGAGTTCCTCAAGACATTCTTACTGACCAGGACACCCCATTCATGTCCACTGTAATGCATGAAAATTATCAATTTGTTAAAAGTGAAACAGATAAGGGCATGTGTGTACCACTGTGATATCCCTGCTCTGGGCCAGTAATCAGGAAGCCTCAATTTTCACCACTGACACCAGTGAGGGACATTCACCTGGAACAAAGGTAGATGCACACAGTATTTCTAGAGGCAGCTGTCTGCACCAAGCTCAATTTCTCTTAAGATCACAGAAGGTACACAGTTAGTCCTAGGGCTGGGTTTCACTCTCTCTCTCTCTCTCTCCAGGCCCCAAATAAGACCCCCACTGACACAGCTATAAAGTTGAGTCCACAGCCAAGTGTTCCAAGCCAAGTCCACTACCCTGTCTGTGAAACCAGTACTCTGTGCCTTTGCTCCAAGTAGCTGAGATGCACACTCTTTGAGGTTTGATTTTCACACACACACACACACACACACACACACACACACACACACACACACACACACACACACACACACACACACACACACACGCACACACACACCTGGGAAAGGCTGGCACAGATTTAGCATCTCTGCCCACTCTTCCCAAGACTATAAGGTAGATAATGCCACAAGAACACTCCAAAGCCAGCTATTCTAAGGCTGTTACAAAGGTATCCAATTATACTGCATAAAATGAATACTAATGCAAATGGTAGTGTCTGTCCAATGCAGCAAGGCTTTCAGGGATGGCCACAGTGTCACCAAATAAAAAGTACTCTCAGAGGTTAAAATGTTCTTTAAAAGATCAGTCACAATGGAAAGTTTAAATATATTTAATAATGAATAATAAAAGAACATGAAAATACCAAATATCTATTTACAATAAATACCAGAGTTTCAATCACAGGAAATATTAAAAATAACACAGATGGGAAAGGTTCATACATATACAGAAAAACAATACTTAACTAATCTCACTATATTTTCCTGACTGATCTAAATAATTATTGTCCCCTAGTTCACTTACTATAGCAAGGCAAGATGATGTAGATGAGTGGTCAGGTTTCGTAAACAGACTGCCCTAAGACTTCTGCCTCATCTTGTATTAAAGCATAATTTCAGTGCTAGATTACAGAATGACATCACATAGATCTGGTCATCTGACTTCTGGTTCCCACACTACCCCCTTTACTAGAAACTAAACCAGAATCTAGCACATATGTATCATGATACACACATACAGAGCTTTGCTAAGATGTATTATAGCATCTGGAAGGTATAAAACCATTTCAAAAATGTCCACCCTTCCACAGTAGCAATTAGTTCACCCCTGAGGACAGTACAGTAGGATTCCTAGTCCTAGTTTTCACAGACATTTTGTCTCTGCCTGCAATTAGAACTGTAAGATATAATCTTTATGGCCTAAACCAGGTAATTTAATTTCAGACTATTTTTCAAAGTTAGCCGGACTGAGATTAACCTGTTGTCTTACAGTATCCTCTGTTATAATATATTCATTTCAACAGTTAAAATACAGTCTGACATACAGGTGTATTTCTTTACTGTCCAGCAGGACCCACTGTTGGTACATTTTTTTAACACAAGAAGGTTTGCAAATATATTTTCAACACAATCACCTGTACAAATCAGTTTGATATACAAATGACATATAATTCTTTACAAAACTACAGCTAGCTATGTTGGCATATGTTACACATCCACTGCCCTACTTCTCCTGGCATAGCAGGCACTACCTCACATCACCAAACTTTAAGTCTATGTTGCATAAGGCTACAAAAATGTATGAGAGAAATTGGGACCAACTGCTTCCATATCTTAGCTTTGCTATAAAGAAACTACCATGATCCTCAACTGAGATGACACAGTTTGATTTGTTATACAACAGATGTATCTGAGGCTTGCCAGCTATAGCAGAAAAAACAGTGAGAGAAAAGCCCCTCATAAAAAAAAACAAAAAACACCTCAGTTTACAGACCTGCAGGATAGGTTAAAATATAATACCTATAGTAAAGGAACACATGAATAAAAAAAACAAATATTATATAACAAAAAAGACTTGTCCCAGGGGATTCAAACCAGGGAATAATGTACTTCCATTAGCATTCACTGCTGAAAACTTCCTTGCAAAAGGACAATGACATTATGAAACTATAGAAAAATAAATGAAGTGATTTATAGAGTAAGACAAATGGTAAAAAATAAGAACAGTTATACCACAAAAGTGTTCTGATGTCTTGGAGAGAAACTGACATTCTGCTGTAAGTCTGTAAAGGAAGATAAGTCCCCCACAGTATGTATTTAAGTAAAAATGGATTAGACATTATTAATGACTTAGACACAAGAAGAAAATGCACTAGTAATCAGAATAAAGACATGGTTTCAGAGGAGCCTGGCAGAACCAGTTTAATTTTTTAAGATATGGTAAGTTAATACTTTGGGACAAAAAATCATGGATTTACAACAGGGGTATGTATAGAACTGAAATTGATTACTTTGTAGTATCAGAAGAGTTAGTTATAGGAAAAGTAGAGGTAGCTGAAACAGGATTTCCTGATCACCTTGCAATATGGTTAGAGATAAAGGAAGACAGTGACTGTACAAAAAATAGGCAAAGGAATAAAGAGGATAAATGAGAAAGCATGGAATGAAGAAGAAAATAGATTAGTAATACAGTTATGGAATATGGTATTACTATGAGAACATTTTATAAAATCTAGTCTGAATGGTAGATGATATTTAAGGAAAAATATAAAAAAAAATTTACAGTGGCAATATGATGTGAGAAAAGTAAAGAAAGAAAAATATAAAAGAACATATAATGATGCATTGGAAGATAAAGAACATAATGATAGAAAGTACTTTGGCGGAGTAAAAGAATTATATGAAAGAAATTTAAAAAAATACAAGAAAGTACAGTTGTGTAAAGTCACATACCATAATGGTAGGTCTTTCTCTTCACTGTTGCAATATTCTTTACAATAAGGATCCCCTGTCAAGGGACGCCCAACATCCGGCCAGTATACCAAAGCCTTTAGGTTGCTTTAAGGTACACTGTATGCCACACGTATGCTCCTCGCATAATGTACAGCATAAAGGCTACATCTGGACGTACCAACCTCAGAAATGAGAGCCCCAGTAGGAATGCCAGTCCAAGGAGAATAGAGGTAAACAGTATATCCAGAAGGAAAAAGACCCAGGGGGAGGAGGGAGGGAACAAATACCGCAACAGTGAAGAGAAGGACATTTACTGTTATGGTAAGATCTTACACAACTGTACTATCTCCTTCCATTTCACTGTTGCAATATTCCTTACAACAGGGAGAGTACAAATTTTCAGGAAGAAAAAAGGGAGGAGAATGGACTAACAAAGCTCTCTAAGAAGCCATGAAGGATGTCCCTAACAAAAGCATCTTTAGCTTTGTAAATGCCATATAACTTGTAGTGAAACCGAAAAAAATAACGAAAACCACTAAACAGTAAAGCGAAGCGGATCCAAGAGCACTCAGGAACCAATTAAAAAAACGTATTTTATTAGTAACGTTTTCGCTTCTGTACAACAGGAGCTTCTTCAGACAAATAAAAGAAGCGCCAAAAGCACTTTTTAAAATGCAATAAATTTGCAACATGATGTCATTTCCTTGGCAACCAAAATGGTAACCAATACACCCATTTAGCAAAGTGGAGTGTACGATCAATGTAAAAACACATTTCAAGTCCACGGAAAAAATTTTACATATAAATCATTTTTTAAAAAAAGTTTTAAGCTGATAAAAATTTTTTTAACAATGGAAACGCCTTTTAAGGCTAATTGTTCATGCAAGCGTTTAAAATTAATCTCAACGAGTATAGTCGAGTAACAAAACCAAATATTAACAAAATATTAACAAAATAAATACAGATTTAGATTCTAAAGTAGCTTTTGGTAACCAAAGAGTTTACAATTTCATTTAACTCAAAACAATCTTGTTAGAAACAAGTCTCGTTAGAAAAAGTCATCTTAAAAAAGTAGCCGCCTTTTAAAACATATTAAAGGTAGAATACAATAAATAGTCCTATCTAAGGAGAATACGTATTGTATAAAGTCTAACTTTTCAAACAAGATAAAGTACACATCTAAGTCCTAAGGTAACTTTTATACTTTAAAATAACAGAAATGTTACAAGCTTCGTTTAGTCCAGGGGGAGAAAAAGCATTTAGTAGCAATTGCCATTCTAACTCTTTTATTTCCAATAAGAGGGATTGAGGGCCCCCTCTAATCCCAACTTTTACCAGGTCAGTGCCCATAAAACAAAAGCTGTGCCCAGTATGTTCAAGAATGTGTTTCGAAAGAGCATTGTCCATTTTTTTGTTTTTTATGGCATAATTATGTTGGTAAACCCGGTCCCGTAACCTACGGTCCGTTTTACCAACATAAAATGCAGGACAACAGTTACAAAATGCAATGTAAACTACTGACCTGGTATCACAACAGATCTTGTGGTTAATGTTGAATTTTTCCCCTCTTATGGAAAAGGAATTCCCTACTTTTAATAATCTACACCAATTGCAAGTTCCGCAGGAGAATGTCCCAGTTTGTCTAGATCGAACAACTGAGAAGTCACCCGTTTGCAAAAGATCTTTTAAATTTTTACCCCTCTTAAATATAAAAGAGGGGAACGAGCCCAGAATCTCAAGTAAATGGGCATTATTTAAAATAAAATGCCAGTTCTTCTTAATAATCAAACACATGTTGTTGGCGTGTTTATTATGTGTGATAATGAAACTGGTCGTAAAGTCACGGGTTTGACTAAGTTGATGGTACACAGGGCTACTGGGTTCATATGAAACAAATCCAGGTTCAATACTATGAACAGGTGTTTCTAACATATCAGTAACCTGAGGCGTGCTCTGTTTTGTACCTTGAAGGAGTGACTGGTAGAACCCCAGAGCTCTTTTTGAAGAAACTTCATCGATTAAGTTGTCTAGTAACTCACTAGGGTATCCCCTGTTCAAGAACATGCTCCTAAGAGTGGAACACTCATCTTCAAAGGCCGCTAAAGTGTTGCACATACGTGTAGCTCTAACTAACTGGCCTTTAACTATTGATCTTTTTTGTTTCCAAGGGTGATTACTGGAAAAATGTAAAAAGGCATTGCAATAAGTGTGTTTCCTAAAGATGCTAGAAAGAATACGGTTGTTATGGAGATCTTTAACAAGTTTAACATCCAGGTAATCGATCTCACTAGTAGAAAATTTGTGTGTAAATTTTAAGAAAGTACATGACTCATTCATGTTTTCAACCAAACTTATAACAGTGTCCGAATTACCCTGGATAAGAACAAACACATCGTCTAAAAAACGTGTGTAAAATTTGGTGGCTTCTTTAAACTGGGGGTTCTCAAAAAGAAAGGTCTTTTCCCAATAAGCGACCACCAAGTTTGCCACGCTGCCTCCACATGGGGAGCCCATAGCGATTCCCCTTTTCTGCAAGTAGTGGCGATTGTTAAAGATGAAAAAATTGGAGGATAAAATGATATCAAGGAGGAGGGTAACCACATCAATTTCATCTTTCGGGGCTTGTAAATCTGCTAGCATAAGCTCAACCCATTCCAATGCCTCTTGGTGTGGTATAGAGGTGTATAAATCTACCACATCAATTGTTAAAAAGTTGTGGGATGGGTTGAAAGGAATGTCATTTATAGACTTTAAAAAAGACCAAGAGTCTTTACAAATTTGAGGAAGTAGCGTAAGATATTTACAAAGGATCTGATCAACAACTTTAGCGCAAGGGTGGGTGATGGAACATCTCCCGTCCACTAGAGCACGCATAGGTGGATCCAATAAGTTCTTATGGATTTTAGGGATCCCAAACATAGCTGGGACTCTAGGGAAAGAGATGTTAATAAAATTGAAGGTATCAATATTAATCCTCCCTTCAATAAACAAATCCCTAAAGTACCCTTTAATCCTGTTATATTGGCCTGATGTCTCGTTAAGAGATGAAACCTCATAGGCAGGGGAGTTCAATACCTTAGACATTCTAACGATATAATCATCTTTGTCAAAAATGACAAGGCCCCCACCCTTGTCAGGTTTCATCACCCTGATAGGTAGATTACGTAAGTTTTTCAAGCTTAATCTTTGGTCGGGTGAAATGTTACTTTGGTTGTCAAACCATTTGATGTTATCAAACAGTTGCCTAAAGTCAAGCTCACAAACATACTCAAAGGTATGCAAGATGGGGTGTAGAGGAGGGTTAAAGGCACTTAACAATTTAAAAGGGACTTTTTCCTTGGTGGAATCCCCATTGAACAACACCTTGAGGTTTAAGCTACGTACAAAACATTTAAAGTCTATTAAAAGTTTGGGTAAGCAAATCTTCTGGTCAGGAACAAAAGACAAGCCAAAAGCCAGCAGTTCAATAAGTTCTTGTTCTATGTTAACTTCGGAGAAGTTATAAACAGTAAAGTCACCTTTATTGTTGGTCAAAATAGTAGGTTTACCAGAGGAGACTGAAGTAGACCCAAGAGTGGCCTCTACTTCAGTTTGTTCTGATTGTTTTGCCTCTGGTAATTCTTGCGCCCTAAAAAAGGCTTTGATTGATTTTTGTAGTTAGGGCGGTAACCACAGTTGTTGTAGTTAGCTTTAATCCTGTTGCTTCTCCTGGGTTGATGAGAAGATGCGCCTTCATCTCCATCCTCAATATCAAATTCGTGTTCCCCCAGGGTAGTAGTGGAAGGAATGACACCACTGTCATTGGTGCTTTTATTGTGTGTTTCGGGCAAATTTTTAGGCCCATTAACTTTCTTAACCAAATTAGGGTAGGCAAGCTCATTGGCATAGGCTTGCCTATCTCTCATTAGTTTTTTATTTTTGTTTGTTTTTAATTTGACTAACAAAGCATCAATACTTTCAAAAATCCGGAGATAGTCATATTTATACCGGAGAAAGTTAGTGTCAAATTTGATTTTCTCATTGAGAACATTAGTTTCAGTCAATAAAAGGTCAATATGTTTCAAGTAATGATTCACCATTAATTCAAGCAGTTCCAACCCCTGTTTGTTAAAAAGGCTAGAGAGATCGTTCATGAAGGAAGGGTCGTAAAATAACCCAGTGGGAGTAAATGAGCTTCTCAAGCCTTTGGGCACAACCTTTTCTTTAATACACTGCTTGAAGTAAGAAACTTCAAGTTGAAGTTTCTTTATCTTTAACATTTTGGTGTCCAAAAGCTTTAAGTTACTAGCAATACTATCATCCGTATTACCTGTAGTCTCAGGTCCTGTGGCCTGCGAGCCAGATGAAAAAGGTGAGCAAAAGTCAAAGGCTTCGATGTTCTCGACCCATTCACCGAATATAGGCACACCAATAAGCCCAGGATTGAAGTTCGCGCCATTCATGTTAGTGTTTCCACTATTTAAAGCAGTGTTGTTTGAACCAAAGCCAGTACCGGCTCCTTGACACGGTTGATATCGTCTTGCCTTGGTAAAGAGATGACCTGATGCCAGCAGTTGTTTCCGCGGAGTTAGAGCTCCCGATAGTTGCCGTCTTCCGTTGAGGTTGACCTGGTTGTAATGAGTCCAATAACCCAGTCCCCAGCCTCGCGCTATTGGTAGCAAGTTGGCTGGGTATAATATTCTGTGCAGCTGACGCTTCGTTGGACTCTATTCTGTCCAACCGAGAATTTAAAGAATCCAGCCGTTGAGTCAGTAGTGCCAACAAAGTTTCAAAATTATTTGGGTCTCCGATAGTAGGTACATCACTAGAAGTAGCATTACCAGACCCGAAAAGGACCGGTGTTCTTGGACTCGACATTTCGCTAACGAACAAACTGGTGAAACCGAAAATAACGAAAACCACTAAACAGTAAAGCGGCGGATCAAAACACTCAGGAACCAATTAAATAAACGTATTTTATTAGTAACGCTTGCTTCTGTACAACAGGAGCTTCTTCAGACAAATAAAAAGCCAAAAGCACTTTTTAAATGCAATAAATTTGCAACATGATGTCATTTCCTTGGCAACCAAAATGGTAACCAATACACCCATTTAGCAAAGTGGAGTGTACGATCAATGTAAAAACACATTTCAAGTCCACGGAAAAAATTTTACATATAAATCATTTTTTAAAAAAAGTTTTAAGCTGATAAAAATTTTTTTAACAATGGAAACGCCTTTTAAGGCTAATTGTTCATGCAAGCGTTTAAAATTAATCTCAACGAGTATAGTCGAGTAACAAAACCAAATATTAACAAAATATTAACAAAATAAATACAGATTTAGATTCTAAAGTAGCTTTTGGTAACCAAAGAGTTTACAATTTCATTTAACTCAAAACAATCTTGTTAGAAACAAGTCTCATTAGAAAAACAACACTTTAGCGGCCTTTGAAGATGAGTGTTCCACTCTTAGGAGCATGTTCTTGAACAGGGGATACCCTAGTGAGTTACTAGACAACTTAATCGATGAAGTTTCTTCAAAAAGAGCTATGGGGTTCTACCAGTCACTCCTTCAAGGTACAAAACAGAGCACGCCTCAGATTACTGATATGTTAGAAACACCTGTTCATAGTATTGAACCTGGATTTGTTTCATATGAACGCAGTAGCCCTGTGTACCATCAACTTATTCAAACCCGTGACTTTACGACCAGTTTCATTATCACACATAATAAACACGCCAACAACATGTGTTTGATTATTAAGAAGAACTGGCATTTTATTTTAAATAATGCCCATTTACTTGAGATTCTGGGCTCCTTCCCCTCTTTTGTATTTAAGAGGGGTAAAAATTTAAAAGATCTTTTGCAAACGGGTGACTTCTCAGTTGTTCGATCTAGACAAACTGGGACATTCTCCTGCGGAACTTGCAATTGGTGTAGATTATTAAAAGTAGGGAATTCCTTTTCCATAAGAGGGGAAAAATTCAACATTAACCACAAGATCTGTTGTGATACCAGGTCAGTAGTTTACATTGCATTTTGTAACTGTTGTCCTGCATTTTATGTTGGTAAAACGGACCGTAGGTTACGGGACCGGGTTTACCAACATAATTATGCCATAAAAAACAAAAAAATGGACAATGCTCTTTTGAAACACATTCTTGAACATACTGGGCACAGCTTTTGTTTTATGGGCATTGACCTGGTAAAAGTTGGGATTAGAGGGGGCCCTCAATCCCTCTTATTGGAAATAAAAGAGTTAGAATGGCAATTGCTACTAAATGCTTTTTCTCCCCCTGGACTAAACGAAGCTTGTAACATTTCTGTTATTTTAAAGTATAAAAGTTACCTTAGGACTTAGATGTGTACTTTATCTTGTTTGAAAAGTTAGACTTTATACAATACGTATTCTCCTTAGATAGGACTATTTATTGTATTCTACCTTTAATATGTTTTAAAAGGGCTACTTTTTAAGATGACTTTTTCTAACGAGACTTGTTTCTAACAAGATTGTTTTGAGTTAAATGAAATTGTAAACTCTTTGGTTACCAAAAGCAACTTTAGAATCTAAATCTGTATTTATTTTGTTAATATTTTGTTAATATTTGGTTTTGTTACTCGACTATACTCGTTGAGATTAATTTTAAACGCTTGCATGAACAATTAGCCTTAAAAGGCGTTTCCATTGTTAAAAAATTTTTTATCAGCTTAAAACTTTTTTTAAAAAATGATTTATATGTAAAATTTTTTCTGTGGACTTGAAATGTGTTTTTACATTGATCGTACACTCCACTTTGCTAAATGGGTGTATTGGTTACCATTTTGGTTGCCAAGGAAATGACATCATGTTGCAAATTTATTGCATTTTAAAAAGTGCTTTTGGCGCTTCTTTTATTTGTCTGAAGAAGCTCCTGTTGTACAAAAGCGAAAACGTTACTAATAAAATACGTTTATTTAATTGGTTCCTGAGTGCTCTTGGATCCGCTTCGCTTTACTGTTTAGTGGTTTTCGTTATTTTTTTTCGGTTTCACCAGTTTGTTCGTTAGCGAAATGTCGAGTCCAAGAACACCGGTCCTTTTCGGGTCTGGTAACGCTACTTCTAGTGATGTACCTACTATCGGAGACCCAAATAATTTTGAAACTTTGTTGGCACTACTGACTCAACAGCTGGATTCTTTAAATTCTCGGTTGGACAGAATAGAGTCCAACGAAGCGTCAGCTGCACAGAATATTATACCCAGCCAACTTGCTACCAATAGCGCGAGGCTGGGGACTGGGTTATTGGACTCATTACAACCAGGTCAACCTCAACGGAAGACGGCAACTATCGGGAGCTCTAACTCCGCGGAAACAACTGCTGGCATCAGGTCATCTCTTTTACCAAGGCAAGACGATAACATCAACCGGTGTCAAGGAGCCGGTACTGCGCTTGGTTCAAACAACACTGCTTTAAATAGTGGAAACACTAACGTGAATGGCGCGAACTTCAATCCTGGGCTTATTGGTGTGCCTATATTCGGTGAATGGGTCGAGAACATCGAAGCCTTTGACTTTTGCTCACCTTTTTCATCTGGCTCGCCGGCCACAGGACCTGAGACTACAGGTAATACGGATGATAGTATTGCTAGTAACTTAAAGCTTTTGGACACCAAAATGTTAAAGATAAAGAAACTTCAACTTGAAGTTTCTTACTTCAAGCAGTGTATTAAAGAAAAGGTTGTGCCCAAAGGCTTGAGAAGCTCATTTACTCCCACTGGGTTATTTTACGACCCTTCCTTCATGAACGATCTCTCTAGCCTTTTTAACAAACAGGGGTTGGAACTGCTTGAATTAATGGTGAATCATTACTTGAAACATATTGACCTTTTATTGACTGAAATTAGAAGTTATGTACTCACCATAACGTTCCATCTGAGTAGGTGTATTCATTTGTCTGCAACCTGTGGGTTATGGATCCGATATCGGATCCGAACCGGCATGGCTTTCCAGCTATGGATCCAAGCTCTCAGCTCCTCCCCTCACCCATAATGCCCTGCTCTACCCTCATGACCTCAGATCGAGTTTGCCAAAGCAACAATACCCTAAAAGGGTAACAAAGAATATGCAGGGAACTGAAAGGCCAGGGGATAGGAGGGGATGGTTGCAGACAAATGAATACACCTACTCAGATGGAACGTTATGGTGAGTACATAACTTCTAAATCTGAAGTAGGATATTCATTTGTCTGCAACCTGTGGGACAGAGTCCCCAGCTACCTGAATCTTGGGCGGCCATCATGGAAGGATATTCCGAGCACCGCTGAGCCAAAGGATGCTCTACCCCTAGATGCAAGATCCAACTTATAGTGGGAAATAAACGTATGAGATGAAGCCCACGTGGCTGCTGCACAAATATCATCTAGAGGAATCCTAGCCTTGAAGGCTGCCGAGGTAGATACTGACCGGTTGAATGGGCATGAACACCCTCCGGCGCGGCCTTCCTGAAGCTTGATAAGCCAATAAAATGCACTGTGAAATCCAGCGGGACAGAGAAACTTTAGAGATTGGCTTGCCCAAATTGAATTTTGCAAAGGAAATAAACAGCTGGTCGGATTGCCTATGACCAGCTGTCCTGTTCAGATAAAGTCTAAGTTGCCTGTGAACATCTAGTGAATGTAGCTTATATTCACCTTTGTTTTCATATTTAGGAAGAAAACAGGGAGGTTAATGGATTGATTGATGTTTGCTTCAGAAGCGATTTTAGGAAGAAAGGACGGGTTGGTCCTGAGGGAGACACGGTCCGGATGAAATACCAAGTAAGGAGGTTTAGCTGATAAAGCTTGAAGTTCAGAAACTCTCTTGGCTGATGTAATGGCTACCAAAAGGCTGTCTTGTAGGACAAGAATTTGAGATCCACCGTAGCCGCTGGCTCGAAGGAGGAGCGGTCAAGGCCTGTAGGACCAAAGAAAGGTCCCAAGGAGGAACTGCTTGTTTTATAGGGGCCTGAGAAGAAAAGTACCTTTAAGAAATATTTTACACAATTTGGCTGACATAAGAGGATTAGAGTCATGGCCAATGTGATAGTGAGAAATTGCCGCCAGTTGAACTTTGACTGTGGAACTGCTGGCACCATCGTTAAAGAGAGTGGTTAGAAAGTCAAGCACTAAAGGGAGAGGAACCGTGAAGGATTCAGGCCTTGCCGCTCCGCCCACAAAGAGAAACGTTTCCATTTGCTTCGGTAAACCTTTCTAGTGGATGGTTTATGAGCCGCCACCAAAATAGCCTTTACAGGTGAAGAAATACCGAGTCCTTATCAAGAGTGGAACTGGAGCAGCCAAGCGGTCAGCTTCAGGTTGTCCAGGTTCGAGGAGGAATGCAGGATGGATGGGATATCAGATCCGGGATGGGATCTAGAATCCAAGGAGGATTCACCGAGTGAGACCTTAGGAAGGGGAACCAGATCTGTCGAGGCCAGAATGGAGCAATGAGAATCATTCTGCAACCCACCCGAGAGGCTTTCTGAAGAACTTGCAGCATCAGAGGCAAGGGTGGATAGGCATACAGAAGACCGGGTGGCCAAGCATGCACCAGAGCGTCTCTTGGGGTACCTCCAGAAGGAGGTATTAGAGCGAAAAACTGTCGCACTTGGTGTTTGAGGGAGAAGCAAAAAGATCGCATGAAGGGGTTCCCCACCGTGCGAATATGCGTTCCGCTACTTGACAATTGAGAGACCACTCGTAAGGGGTCAGAATGGTGCGACTGAGCTTGTCCGCTAGGATGTTGGACCGACCGGAATGTGCGTTGCTATTAGAAAGCGATTGGTGGAGATTGCCCATTCCCAAACTCTCATGGCCTCTCGACAAAGAGGGTAAGACCTTGTTCCCCTTGCTTGTTGATGTACCAGACAACAGACATGTTGTCCGATTGAATCGCAATTGTTCCCAAGGGAAGAAAGTCCTGAAGTGCTAGCAACGCTAAGAGCACTGCTCTCATCTCTAGAACATTGATATGCAGTAAGGTCTCTGAATCGCTCCACGTGCCTTGGACGGTCCGGCCCGCAAGTGCCCCCCACCCGAGGCGGGAGGCGTCCGTGGTCACCGTGGCGAGAGGGGAGAAGCACAAAATGGGCGGCCTTTGTGGAGATCCGGGAGTGGAGCCACCACAAGAGGGACCGCTTGCAAGCCTTGCTGATCGCTATGGGATGATGCATGGGGAGAGCAAGGTATGACCACTGTACTAAGAGCGCCCACTGTAGAATGCGATATTGAGCCTGGCAAGAGGAAGAAGTGCTATAGCCGATGCCATGGACCCTAGAGCCCTCAGGACCAACTCCGCTGGAACAGAACTTGAATGGAGAATGGCCCGCACCTGGAGCTGCAGATTTAGAACTCTGTCCGCAGTGAGGAAGGCTCGTAAACTCCTTGTGTCTAGCCTGGCCCCTATAAAATCTAAGAGCTGTGTGGGCCAGGTTGGACTTTTGTATTTATTGTGATGCCCAGAAAGGGAGCAAGATGGAGAAAGGAGTCTCGCCAATAGAAGTAGATGCCTTGTTGGGGCGGTAAGAAGCCAGTCGTCCAGGTAGGGAAAGACCTGCACCCCTGAAGCCTCAGGTGGGCCGCTACCACTGCTAATACTTTGGTGAACACCCTGGGGCTGTGGTGAGACCAAAGGGAAGGACCCGAACTGGTAGTGACTGGCTCCCAGCCGGAAGCGGAGAAACCTCCTGGAGCGCCTGTCCATCAGGATGTGGTAGTACGCGTCCTTGAGATCTATCGAGCACATCCAGTGATTTTCTCCCAGAAGGGGGAGAATAGATTGCAGAGTGACCATTCGGAATTTTTCTTTGGGGACTGCCAGATTCAAGAGAGAGAGGTCTAAGATTGGTCTTAGTTCCCCCGTCTTTTTTGGCACTAAAAAGAATCTGGAGTAGAACCCTGATCCGATCTGGTGGAACGGGCTGGATGGCTCTTTTCTTTAGCAGATGGCCAATTTCTGCCAAAGCGGCCTACCGTTGACCGGGTGGGACGACTGCGAGGGACTTCAACTTTGGAAGGTGAAGGAAAGGAATGCGATATCCCTGGATATGATTTGGAGAACCCAGCGGTCTGATGTTATGGACTCCCATGCCGCTAGGTGCCCGAAAACATCCCCGACTGCCTCCAGAGTAGAGCAGTCGGGCAACCCTCAGGGTTGCTGCGCTGGCCGCTCAGAGAAAGGTTCCCTGGACCCGAAGTTTCTGGGAGCCCTCTGCCTCTAGGGCGGCGTCCTCCCTGTCCTCCTCTGCCACGGAAGGACTGGTTGTCCGAGCAGGCTGGGACTGCTGCGACTTCGGAACCACATCTTCTTCTGACCCTTTTGGTTCCTAG
Organism: Protopterus annectens; assembly: GCF_019279795.1. Lineage (NCBI taxonomy): Eukaryota > Metazoa > Chordata > Ceratodontiformes > Protopteridae > Protopterus > Protopterus annectens. Next base: position 1,405,208,806 of record NC_056745.1, read on the forward strand.
AATAGGGCCTCTGGGGTGCAGAGAAGCGGATTCGACGGCAGACAGCGCCTTCCGTCCTTTTCGCTCTGGGTCAACGCCTCGAACGGTCTTGCCAAACAGAGCAGAACCATCAAAGGGGCGTCAACGACGCTTTGAAGGGCTCAGAAAAATCGCAGTGCGGAGCCAGGCCTGGCGCCTAGTGACCAGTCCTGTCCCGCAGCTCTAGCGGCCCTCCGTTGCATGGGAGAGTAGCCGCATAGAAGTATTTGTAACTGACCTAAGAGTGGCCATACGAGTGGAGTGCAGAACTCTGTCCTCCTCCAAAATGGACTCAGGGGGGGATGCAGCGTATTCCTTAATAAGATCTCGCTGCATCCGAATAACATGTGCCAAATAGTTCAGCGCCCTTACCGCGAAGGTCGCCGAACTGAACATCCGCTTCCCCAAGCGGTCCATCATCCCAGACTCCTTGCTCGGTGGGTGGACTGAGGACTCTCGTGAGCGAGTTCCCGCTTTGTGGCCTGCGCCGACAACATGGCATCTACCGGAGGCCCCTTACTCCAATGGGTCCGGTCGGATGGCGGACTAAGGATCCTATCCGGTCTTTTGGGAATTGGCTCCACGGTGTCCGGTTCCTTCCACGCCCTGGTGGTAATAAGGTCCACCAGGGGTCGGCAGGGGACACCCAAGAGGTAGACGGGCCCGTTTCAAATGCCTCCAAGAACACGGACTCGTCCGAGGAAGACTTGGGGGCAGACCACCCCCCCCTTATACGGAGCATTTCCATGATGTCTCCAAAGGAGACATCCTCAGGGGGTGACCGTGGGGAGCCTTCCTTCCTCCAAGTCCGTGTCTTCTGTGAGAGACTCGGGGAGTCAATGTGCCTCCTTTTGACGTATGCTCGCGAGGGACCTCCTCTGGGGGGGCTGTCAGAGGAGTCCTCGCAAGCAGCAATTTGCTCCATAGGAGCCACTTGGGGCACAGAAACGGGCTGTCCCAGGGGCCGGATGGTGGAAGCCTGGCCCAGTGCAGAGGGAGCGGGCGGAGCCGAACAAGTGCCGGGGGTCCGAGACCTCAACAGAGCCCTCTCCACTACATCAAAGCCGAAGGGGAGCCGACCTCGACCAAAGGATCCGACAATCGGCTCCCCCTCGGATCCGGAGTGGACGGAGCGGCGCCGGCACTCGGATCCGAGGACAGTACGCTCCGACACAGACGGCGCCGAAGGAGCACTGATCCCCGGATCCGGCTCGGATCCAGGCTCCGAAGGTCGGGTCCGACACACTCGAGGGCAGGGTCGGATCCGGTACCAAGTACTATCGGCGCCGACCCACCCCCGGCCCGGCTGCTCGGCTCCAGCTGCTCCGAACCCGGATAGCGGGTCGGAGAAGGAGCAATAGGCTTAAAAGGGTGTTGAGCTCCCCGAGGGGAGGCAAGAGCACTCCCATCTGCATCTGGGCCTGGATGAACCTTCTCATCATCCGTCCAGATCAGCATCAGAAAGGCTATGGGTAGATCTCGACGAGGCTACCGAGGTAGGCCTGGAGTGCCTCCTCGATAGCCTCGACGGAGATCGGGTCTCCTCCTCCTCAGGACCCGGTGAAAAGCACACAGGGGACCGGAGCCGAAGGAGGAGACGAACGACATCGGAGCCGGGGAGAAGCCTCTTGGCTGGCGGGGCGAAACAGAGGTCTCGGCCCGCCGCTTAGGTGCTTCTCCCTCCGTCCTTTTAGCAGCATCCCTCTCCTCTCCAGAAGCGGGAGGTTGAGTCCCAGGAGCAGGAGGGGTGCCACAGGGGAACAACTGTAGCCACAGTAGTCCCGAAGGAGCGGAGGCGGAGCCGAGTCTGGCGGTAAAGACCCGCCAAGACAAGCTTGGACCTCCGCTCCTCAGTGCCCTGGGGTTGAACCCTGCACATATGGAACAGCCAGATGTGAGGTGTTCAACCCCAGACACTCAACACACCGAGTGTGGCCATCAGCCGGTGAGAGCTTATGGCCACACTCGAGCATTTTGAAAAGATAGATTTAGGCTGATCAGCCATAATCTACAAGCTACTAAAGTAACTTAAAAGAAAAAGACACACAGGCCTACACACACACTCTACGCAACAGCGAGGGGAGGGAAAAAAAACTACTTAATTTAACTCAAACTAAAACTATTAATGAGGGAAACCTAAACTTTCACACAAAAATACACAAAAAATTTAAAACTTTCTGTTTTAACAGGTAAATAGACTAGCACTTAGCTGAGAGCAAAGAACCCAAATCCAGTCACCAGCGCGGCAAACGAGATCTGAGGTCATGAGGGTAGAGCAGGGCATTATGGGTGAGGGGAGGAGCTGAGAGCTTGGATCCATAGCTGGAAAGCCATGCCGGTTCGGATCCGATATCGGATCCATAACCCACAGGTTGCAGACAAATGAATATCCTACTTCAGATCTAATGTTCTCAATGAGAAAATCAAAAATGACACTAACTTTCTCCGGTATAAATATGACTATCACTGGATTTTTGAAAGTATTGATGCTTTGTTAGTCAAATTAAAAACAAACAAAAATAAAAAACTAATGAGAGATAGGCAAGCCTATGCCAATGAGCTTGCCTACCCTAATTTGGTTAAGAAAGTTAATGGGCCTAAAAATTTGCCCGAAACACACAATAAAAGCACCAATGACAGTGGTGTCATTCCTTCCACTACTACCCTGGGGGAACACGAATTTGATATTGAGGATGGAGATGAAGGCGCATCTTCTCATCAACCCAGGAGAAGCAACAGGATTAAAGCTAACTACAACAACTGTGGTTACCGCCCTAACTACAAAAATCAATCAAAGCCTTTTTTAGGGCGCAAGAATTACCAGAGGCAAAACAATCAGAACAAACTGAAGTAGAGGCCACTCTTGGGTCTACTTCAGTCTCCTCTGGTAAACCTACTATTTTGACCAACAATAAAGGTGACTTTACTGTTTATAACTTCTCCTAAGTTAACACAGAACAAGAACTTATTGAACTGCTGGCTTTTGGCTTGTCTTTTGTTCCTGACCAGAAGATTTGCTTACCCAAACTTTTAATAGACTTTAAATGTTTTGTACGTAGCTTAAACCTCAAGGTGTTGTTCAATGGGGATTCCACCAAGGAAAAAGTCCCTTTTAAATTGTTAAGTGCCTTAAACCCTCCTCTACACCCCATCTTGCATACCTTTGAGTATGTTTGTGAGCTCGACTTTAGGCAACTGTTTGATAACATCAAATGGTTTGACAACCAAAGTAACATTTCACCCGACCAAAGATTAAGCTTGAAAAACTTACGTAATCTACCTATCAGGGTGATGAAACCTGACAAGGGTGGGGGCCTTGTCATTTTTGACAAAGATGATTATATCGTTAGAATGTCTAAGGTATTGAACTCCCCTGCCTATGAGGTTTCATCTCTTAACGAGACATCAGGCCAATATAACAGGATTAAAGGGTACTTTAGGGATTTGTTTATTGAAGGGAGGATTAATATTGATACCTTCAATTTTATTAACATCTCTTTCCCTAGAGTCCCAGCTATGTTTGGGATCCCTAAAATCCATAAGAACTTATTGGATCCACCTATGCGTGCTCTAGTGGACGGGAGATGTTCCATCACCCACCCTTGCGCTAAAGTTGTTGATCACATCCTTGGTAAATATCTTACGCTACTTCCTCAAATTTGTAAAGACTCTTGGTCTTTTTTAAAGTCTATAAATGACATTCCTTTCAACCCATCCCACAACTTTTTAACAATTGATGTGGTGGATTTATACACCTCTATACCACACCAAGAGGCATTGGAATGGGTGAAGCTTATGCTAGCAGATTTACAAGCCCCGAAAGATGAAATTGATGTGGTTACCCTCCTCCTTGATATCATTTTATCCTCCAATTTTTTCATCTTTAACAATCGCCACTACTTGCAGAAAAGGGGAATCGCTATGGGCTCCCCATGTGGAGGCAGCGTGGCAAACTTGGTGGTCGCTTATTGGGAAAAGACCTTTCTTTTTGAGAACCCCCAGTTTAAAGAAGCCACCAAATTTTACACACGTTTTTTAGACAATGTGTTTGTTCTTATCCAGGGTAATTCGGACACTGTTATAAGTTTGGTTGAAAACATGAATGAGTCATGTACTTTCTTAAAATTTACACACAAATTTTCTACTAGTGAGATCGATTACCTGGATGTTAAACTTGTTAAAGATCTCCATAACAACCGTATTCTTTCTAGCATCTTTAGGAAACACACTTATTGCAATGCCTTTTTACATTTTTCCAGTAATCACCCTTGGAAACAAAAAAGATCAATAGTTAAAGGCCAGTAAGTTAGAGCTACACGTATGTGCAACACTTTAGCGGCCTTTGAAGATGAGTGTTCCACTCTTAGGAGCATGTTCTTGAACAGGGGATACCCTAGTGAGTTACTAGACAACTTAATCGATGAAGTTTCTTCAAAAAGAGCTATGGGGTTCTACCAGTCACTCCTTCAAGGTACAAAACAGAGCATGCCTCAGGTTACTGATATGTTAGAAACACCTGTTCATAGTATTGAACCTGGATTTGTTTCATATGAACCCAGTAGCCCTGTGTACCATCAACTTAGTCAAACCCGTGACTTTACGACCAGTTTCATTATCACACATAATAAACACGCCCACAACATGTGTTTGATTATTAAGAAGAACTGGCATTTTATTTTAAATAATGCCCATTTACTTGAGATTCTGGGCTCCTCCCCCTCTTTTGTATTTAAGAGGGGTAAAAATTTAAAAGATCTTTTGCAAACGGGTGACTTCTCAGTTGTTCGATCTAGACAAACTGGGACATTCTCCTGCGGAACTTGCAATTGGTGTAGATTATTAAAAGTAGGGAATTCCTTTTCCATAAGAGGGGAAAAATTCAACATTAACCACAAGATCTGTTGTGATACCAGGTCAGTAGTTTACATTGCATTTTGTAACTGTTGTCCTGCATTTTATGTTGGTAAACGGACCGTAGGTTACGAGACCGGGTTTACCAACATAATTATGCCATAAAAAACAAAAAAATGGACAATGCTCTTTCGAAACACATTCTTGAACATACTGGGCACAGCTTTTGTTTTATGGGCATTGACCTGGTAAAAGTTGGGATTAGAGGGGGCCCTCAATCCCTCTTATTGGAAATAAAAGAGTTAGAATGGCAATTGCTACTAAATGCTTTTTCTCCCCCTGGATTAAACGAAGCTTGTAACATTTCTGTTATTTTAAAGTATAAAAGTTACCTTAGGACTTAGATGTGTACTTTATCTTGTTTGAAAAGTTAGACTTTATACAATACGTATTCTCCTTAGATAGGACTATTTATTGTATTCTACCTTTAATATGTTTTAAAAGGCGGCTACTTTTTTAAGATGACTTTTTCTAACGAGACTTGTTTCTAACAAGATTGTTTTGAGTTAAATGAAATTGTAACCTCTTTGGTTACCAAAAGCTACTTTAGAATCTAAATCTGTATTTATTTTGTTAATATTTTGTTAATATTTGGTTTTGTTACTCGACTATACTCGTTGAGATTAATTTTAAACGCTTGCATGAACAATTAGCCTTAAAAGGCGTTTCCATTGTTAAAAATTTTTTTATCAGCTTAAAACTTTTTTAAAAAAATGATTTATATGTAAAATTTTTTCCGTGGACTTGAAATGTGTTTTTACATTGATCGTACACTCCACTTTGCTAAATGGGTGTATCGGTTACCATTTTGGTTGCCAAGGAAATGACATCATGTTGCAAATTTATTGCATTTTAAAAAGTGCTTTTGGCGCTTCTTTTATTTGTCTGAAGAAGCTCCTGTTGTACAGAAGCGAAAATATAACTTGTAGTGCTTGGTAAATGTATGCACAGAAGTCCAGGTAGCTGCCTCAAGAATAGAGTTAGTACCCAAACCCTTGGAAAAAGCACCAGAAGAAGCCACAACTCTAATAGAATGAGCCTTAACTGAAAAATAAGGCTCTTACAGTGAAAGGAATAACAAAAAGAGATGGCTTTAGAAATCCAAGAAGAAAAAGTTTGCTTGAACACAGCCAATCCAAACGTCCAGGGATGACAAGAAACAAAAGGCTGATCATTAGTCTTATCCAAATAAAATATGAATTGTCTATACACATCCAATGTGTGCAGCACCTTCTCACTGGCAGACTGCAGAGAAGGGAAAATGTGGGCAAATTAATAGACTGATTAAAAGACAACTCATTTACCACCTTGGACATAAACAAAGGATTAGTACAAAGGACACCCTCTCCTTATGAAAAAAAAAAAGAGGACAAGCCATAAGGGCTTGAAGTTTAGACATCTGTCTGGCAGATGTACAGGCTAACAGAAGTACAGTCTTCCAAGAGCAATGTTGCTAGGAAGCTGAAGCTGCAGGTTCAAAAATAGTCTGGGCCAATTTTTCTAAAACAAAATTAAGATCCCAGGGAGGTAGAACCAGCTTCCTGGGAGGCCTAATATGAAGGACACCTTTAAGGAACTGTTTAGCTTCAAATCTAGAAATTAAAGGAGGTAATAACAGGATACAAGCAGAAACAGCTGATAAGTGGTCCTTAACAGAAGTATAAGCCAATCCAGCATTGAGCAGTTCACACAGATAAGACAGAACCAAAGGAATATCCATAGAAAGTGGATTCAGGTTAATAGAAACACACCAAGCAGAAAACCTCTTTCATTTGGATAAGTAGGATTTCCTAGTAGTGGGTTTCCTGGCCTCCTGCAGGACCCTATGCACGTCCTCAGAAAAAAAGGTGTCTATGTGAAGTCAAATCCTATCACCTACAGTGTCAGTTGAAGAGTGGACAGATGGGGATGGATGAGAGATCTGTTATCTTGGGTGAGAAGGTCCACCCTGTGAGGTAACTTGTGATGATTGTCCTTGGCTAAATGCAGAAGAAGAAGGGGACAAATGCTATCTCATCCAAAAAGGAGTCATCGACAAGATTATGGAAGCATCTTGTATTTTTAAACAGGACTTTTGGAATGAGGGGAATGGGAAGAAAAACATAAAGAAACATCCCCTTCCAAGAAAAAGAGAGTGTCTCCACCTTCCAAACCAGAGGACCTAGGACTCTGGCACAAAATACAGGAAGTTGTCTGTTCGAAGGAAAGGCAAAAAGATCCATGTTTTGTCCTGAAGAAATGTAAACTGTCTGAAGAGTCACATAATACTGGATAGTTAGTTCCCATACTAGGAGTGCCAACTGGCAAAGTGTATAAGACCTTGTCCCCTGTTTGTTGACAAATTACATCACTGTGATATTGTCTGTAAATACCCTGAGAGGCCCTAGGGAGAAGAGGATGAAAGGTGTGAAGAACCAGCTGAGGAGCTATCATCTCCTTGACTTTGATGTGGTCTTTCTGATGATGAGGCAAGCAGCCTCCCCTGCACCTTTAGGAAGCCAAAAGCTGCTCCCCATCCCATGTCTGAATTGTCTGTGAACAGATCCTGAGAGGGAAAAGGTGGATGAAAAGGGAGACCTGGACTGAGAGTCAGTTGTTGAATCCACTACTGAAGTTTGTGCTTCAGACATGGAAGAAGAGGAACTAAAAATTTGAGGGGATGAGAATGCTGAAGCCAAATGGACTTTAGAAACCACTGAACTTTTCTCATGTGGAGTTTGTCAAAAATGAGTATAGGAATGGTGGAAGACATGAACCTCAGAGATTTCAGAATGTCCCTTGTTACTGAGGTCAGAGGAAGAAGGGAATGAAAAAAGGAAATAATAGTCAAAGCCTTGGGAGGAAGCAGGGATGCCAGCATAGGAACAGTCTGGATCCTGTACCCTAGAAAGACATGATCCTGAGAAGTAGTCAGAAAGGACTTTCTGAAATTTATAGTGAACCCCAGGCTCTGCAGAAGGAAGATTGCAAAATGAAGACTTTGCAACAAGATCTCTGGAGAAGAGGCCTGAAACAAGAGGTCATCAAGTAGGGAAAGACTTTGATCCCCCTTAGCCTGTAAAAAGCAATCACATGAGCAAGGCATTTGGTGAATACCCTTGGGGCAGTAAAAAGGCCAAATGACAAAGCAGAGAACTGAAAATGCTGTGAAGCAATAGGCTTGTAAAGGCTCCAAGGCCATTAGCCTAGTACAAACCTATGAACCTATAAGGTCGGGTGGCAAGATGCCAGGGTAATCCTATGGGCTAGGATTGTAAAGGCTCCAGGGCCATTAGCCTAGTGCACACCTATGAACCTATTAACTTCCTGAAAGGTGAATGAATTGGAAAATGAAGATAAGCATCCATGAGATCCAGACACACCACATAAACCTGAGGAAGCAGAAGAGGAAACAAAGTCTGAATGGACAACATTCAAAAAGAGGGAACTTTCAGAAAAGTGTTTAGATGAGAAAGGTCCAGAATAGATCTCCAAGAGTCATCTTTCCTGGGAACCAAAACATTCTGGAGTAAAACCCCTTCCTCTTCTGTGAAACTGGAACTTCCTGAAGAGTTTCCTGAGTCAAGAGATGTCAAAGGACCCCTGGAAAGAAAAGCAACTGCTCCTGAATGGGCTGAGGAATGCTCATAAAAGGGAAAAGAGACTTCCAGACCATGAAATACCCTAGGTGGACAATTGACAGAACCTGGGAATCCTGAGTAATCTTTAATCAAACAAGAAAAGAAAGGGAAAAATGAAGAGAAAGAGGAATTTGTCTGAGAACAAGAGAATAGTTAGCACTTGGTTTGTCAGGAATAGGAGACTTCTGTGGTACAGAAGATTGGGTAGCTTTAGCAGGAGGAGCCTGCTTCCCACCTTTCTTACCCTTGGGAGGTGGGCAAGACTGCCTACAAACAAAGACTGGGTAATTGGGATAATTCCTCTGAAAATTAGGCACAGGACAAATAAAAACATGTTTATGTTTCTAAAACACACCTCTCTGGAACAACGTAAAATTTCAAAGTAAACCACAGGTCAGGAACATGAAGTTCAAAAAATTTTCTGCTTTTAATCCACAGACTAAAAATACAGTAAAAAGTTGCTTTTAATCCACATACTCAAAAATCAGTTTGTTTTTTGAGTGTGTGGATTAAAAGCAACTTTTATTGTATTTTAAGTATGTGGATTAAAATCAGAACATTTTTTGAACTTCGTGTTCCTGACCTGTGGTTTACTTTGAAATGTTTATGTTTCTGCAAGGCCTTGCCCTTATTCTGAAAAGACTTAAACAAATCAGCAGCAGCTTCACCAAACAAGTGTTTGTTTTCCAGAGGAACATCCATCAGCTTAGCCTTAATATCATTACGCAAAGCTTGAAGCCAAAACCAGGAATATTTCATCACAGAATCAAGGGCAGCAGCCCTAGAAGAAACAACTGCTGCTTCATAACCATACTTAATGGAATGGCAAGCCACCTGGGATGAAATCCCTAACAGAAAAAAGAGCAGAAGTCTTCCCTTTAGAGTCTGGAAGATCAGAAATTACTTGACAAGCTTGGGAAAGAAGAAAGTACAGCTTTGTACCTACCATAAATGTAGATGTCCGAGAGGAATGCATCTGCAGTCTTTACAAATGGGTTGTCCTGTCGTCAGGCAGCCCTTCGGTCGGCCGGATTCCAAAGTCTGGGTCTGGCTTCGGCTGGTGTCGCACTTCACCCGACGTCATTGCGGCAGTCATTCGGGTATAAAGGCATCAGCCGACGCCATTTTCCTCAGTGTTTCTTGCCCCAGATGCCAGGTGCCCTCTTGGATGGCTAAATCTGGATAAATGCCAAAGTTTCCAAATAGTAGAGAGCAAACACACAAAATAAGCATGTATGTACATATAAACAAACAAATACACCATAATAGATCCCCCCAAGCTAGCTGAAGATTGGTAAGTACCCTAGGAGTACCTCAGAGGGGAAGGAGGGTGGGTAATCCTGACTGCAGATGCATTCCTCTCGGACATCTACATTTATGATAGGTACAAAACTGTACTATGTCCTTCAAGGATGCATCTGCAGTCTTTACAAATGGGTAGAATACCATAGCTAAACTAGGGGAGGAGGAAATGAGAATAGATTATGGTGTAGTCAGGATCCCTTGCAAAACAGCAGTGGCAAAACCAGCACAGGATCTAGAGTATAGAGGTAAGTTATAATGCTTGGCAAATGTATGCACGGAGGTCCAAGTAGCAGCCTCTATAATGTCCTTGGTAGCCACTCCTCGTAAGAAAGCTGTGGTAGTGGCTGTAGCCCTTGTGGAGTGAGGCCTGATGTTCTCTGGAGTTTTCTTTCCATGATAGGAGTAACAAAATCTAATGCAATTTCCTATCCATTTGGAGATTGTCTGTTTAGAAATTGGTTTTCCTTCCTTTCCTGTTGCATATGCTACCAGAAGCTGGTCAGTTTTTCTATTGTTTTTGTCCTGTCGAGGTAGTAGCGTAATTGTCTGAGTACATGCAAGGAATGTAAGAGCTTTTCTCCCTGTTCTGTGGATTGGGGAAGAATGTAGGAAGGTGGATAGCCTGATTTAAAGAGACTCTGGATACCACCTTAGGCATAAATGTAGGATTTGTTCTCATGGACACTCTATCTTGATGGAAGATCAGGAAGGGTTGTACTGCCATTAATGCCTGTAGTTCAGAGACCCTTCTTGCTGAAGTTATTGCCAGCAGGAAAGCAGTCTTCCAGGATAAGTATTGCAATTCTGCTGTAGCTGCTGGTTCGAAGGAGGTAGAGTCAGTTTTTCTAGCACAAAGTTCAAGTCCCATGCTGGCAATGGAGGTTTCCTGGGAGGTTTTACATTTTAATTCCTCTCAGAAACTGTCTGAGCAGAGGATGAGAAGACAGGGGATCCAAGCTGTATTCTGCTGAAATAGCTGATGCATGTATCTTGATGGAGGAATAGGACAGGCCTGTATGGAAGAGCTCCGCCAAGTACTCCAGGATGTTGGCTATGTTCACCAGTGTCACATCTTGCCCTTTGCAGTACTCCAGATGAGATATCTTTTCCATTTTGCTGCATAATTCTTTCTTGTTGAAGGTCTAGCCTCCAGGATTATGTCTTTAACCCTTTGGGATAAATTTGGGTTAATTGCTGTTATGTAATGTTCCAGGCAGTTAGCTGCAGAGTTTTTAGGTTTGGATGCAGGATGTTGTAGTTGTTTTGTGTCAGCAGTAATGGGATCACGGGCAGTGTCCATATTTGTTCCCGGACTTGCTCCTCAGCAGTGGATACCAATGTTGTCTTGGCCAGTCTGGGGCTATCAGAATGATCCTCGGACGTTCCTCTTTGATCTTGAGAAGCACCTTGTGCATCAAAGGAAGTGGTGGGAATGCGATGCTGTCAGGCTTTTCCAACTGAAGGATAGGAGTCCACCTTCCAAGCAAGTGGGTGGTAAGTCCTTGTGCAGAATTTCTTCAACTGGTGATTGAATGGGGATGCAAACAAGTCTATTTGTGGTAATCCCCATTCTCTGTGATGGTTTTGAAGATGTCCGGATGCAGCATCCATTCGTGGGCATCTGTTGTAGTTCTGCTTAATATGTCTGCTAGAATGTTTTCCTTCCTGGTACATAAATTGCCTGTAACTGAATGTTGTAGCTCAGAGCCACATCCCATAGGTCCAGTGCCAGCCGGCATAGAGGGTATGAGTGTGTGCCTCCCTGTTTGTTGATGTACCACATAACTGTGGTGTTGTCTGTCCTTATCATCAACTGGCCTTCTTGGAGTAAAGGTCTGAATGCCTGGATTGCCAATTTTACTGCCATCATTTCTTTTAGATTTATGTGCAGATGCAGCTGGTCTTGAGTCCATAGGACTTGAATGCACTTGCCCATCATGTGTGCCCCCCAACCGAGGTCTGAGGCATCTGTCGTGATGGTTTGTCTTGGCTGACTTTTGCAGAAGGGCAGTCCTGTGTTTGATTGACAGGCCTGAGCCCACCATAAGAACTCTTGCTTCAGGCATGGGATCATTGGAATTTTGGTTTCTAGGCTGTGCTTGTGCTGAGACCACAAATTCTTTAGGTACCACTGTAGCTTTCTCATATGCAGCCTGGCATGAGGGACCAGTATTATGCAGGATGCCATGAAGCCTAGAGCTTGTAGCACTTTTCTTGCAGTTAGATGGCTCTGCTTTGTTAATGTCAAGAAGTAGAGAGGAAGTTGTTCTTTCTTTTCTGCAGTTAGAAATGCCATTTGTTTTGATGTGTCCAGTTCTGCACCCAGAAAAGTTATTCTTTGGGATGAAATCAGCCTTGACTTTTTTGTATTGACTGTATATCCCAGGGCTTGCAGCAGGTAGATGACTCTTTGTAAGTCTTCTATTAGTTTGTTTTTGTTGTCCGCTTGTATCAGGCAGTCGTCCAGGTAGGGATAGATTTGAATTCCCTGAAGTCTGCAATGAGCGATTACTGATGCCAGGCATTTTGTGAACACTCTGGGCGCAGTAGATAAGCCAAAGGGCAATGCTGAGAATTGATAATGCTCTGATCCTGCAAGAAATCTGAGGTATCTTCTGCAAATTGGTCTTATGGGGACGTGCAGGTATGCCTCCTTGAGATCTAGAGTTACCAGCCAAGACTCCTTGCCCAGCATGGGAAGAAGCTGCTGAAGGGTCAGCATTTTGAATTTTGGAACAATGAGGAATGTGTTTAAAGTGGACAGGTCTAGAATAGGCCTCTATTTGTTTTCTTTTCTTGGTACCAGGAAGAGCCTGGAGTAAAATCCCTTCCCTTGCTCCATAAATGGTACCTTTTCCACAGCTCTCATTCTTAATAATTCAGATATTTGTTTTAGAGCTTCTGCCCTTTGAGAAGGTGGTAGGTTTGGCATTCCTCTCTTTCCTGGTAGTGTATGGAAATGGAACCTGTAACCTTTGTCTATAGTCTGCAAAATCCATTTTTCTCTTGTAATGCAGTGCCAGTTTCTTGAAAATAATGTTAGCTTTCCGCCTAAGGGTGCTTCTAGTTGTTCCCTGGTTGCCACCGCCAAGTCACTGTGATTGAGTTGTTGTAGTGGTGGTGGCTGTATCCGTGCCTCGTTGGTTGTTACCCTGCCACTGGCCTGTAGGCACCCCTGGATTGGTTTCTGCCTCTAGAGCACCTATTCCTGCCTCTTTGTGCCTTAGAGGAGTCCGGAAAGGACCAATTCTTGGAGGGCCAGTTCCTGCTAAACCTTGGAGGTTGAACTTGTAAGAAATCTTTCACTGTTTGCACAGATTTTGCTTTCTCTTCCATCTTTTTAGTACCTGCTGTGTGGGGCACCAAATAAATTGACCTTGTCCATAGGTGCATCCAAAAGCTTAGATTTGACATGGTCTGGTAATGCCTGTTCTTTCAACCATGCATGCCTCCTGATAACTGTGCCAGTCATGGCTGATCTAAAGGAAGCCTCCAGTGCATCATAGCCACATTTTAAAGAATGGTTACTAACCTGCTGTATGTTATGTAACATTTCTTGAACATACTTTTAATCTAATGATTCTTCAGAGGACAGCTTTTAGTCAACTGGTCAAGCATAAACTCTTGATATTGAATCATATGAAATTGGCAGTTCAAAGCTCTAGCTGACAAAGTAGCAGAGGTGTAAACTTTTACCCCATCTCTCTAAGGACCTGGATTCCCTTTCAGAGGGGAGGTTTTAGAAGAAGTAGCTGCTACAGCTTTAGGGCCCTGGGAGATAGTCTCTGGATCTGCAAAAGGAGCCTTATATAAGTGGTGATGAGTGTCCGGGACCCTGTAGTACCTATCGGGCTTAGCAGGAGCCGGAGGTAAAGTATCAGGAGCAGTGCAAGCATCATTAAATGCATCATCAACAACAGATAGAACTGGAGGTATAGCTAAAGGCCTATGCTGTGGCAAATGTAGAAAGGTCCTAAGCCTTTTTCTAGAGTCTGAGAAATCTTGGCCCTGCCACTGAAATTGTTCCCTCATAGCATGCAAGGTTTCCCCAAAGGAAAATTCCTCAGGAGGAGAGGCTGAAGGGATGGACTCCTCAGCATCAGAGTCTTCGTAAGGAGAATAAGAAGCCTCAGGAGGGTCTGTATGTTCTGAGTCATCAGAGGAATCATCTGTGGCTACTGGCTCAGGGGGCTCTGCTCTAGGCCTCTTTTCTGGAGGAGGGAGAGGCCCTGTCTGGATGAGGCTGGGCTCCACGAATTAAAGAGATGAGATCCTCTGCCAAGGAAAGCATATGGGAGCTGGTGCTGGGCTTGGCAGGCACAGGTTTTGATGCTTTGGCTGCTTTAGCCCTGGCAAAGGCCTTAATAGACATAGCTGCAGGAGGCCTAGCAGCTCCACGTGCAGGGGTAGACATATCTAGGGGAATGGTGTCTGATAAATCCTGTGAAATCGCAACAGAAGGTTGGATTTCTTCTACCAGGTTAGAAGAGGCCGAAGGCAAGTTATCGGCTGAAGAAAGAACCGCTTGCTCGGTTTCGCCGAAACCGAGACACTCGTGGTTTGCTTAACCGCCAAAAGTGTCGGTCCTTTTCTTTTGGTTATTTGAGGATCCGGCGGCAAAATGTAGGCAAAATCGAGCCGAAAATCTGTTCAGCAAAGTCCGCGGCGTCTAAGCGTCCGTCGGTTAAAGAAGCACAGGCTAGACAAGCTGCTACTTCGTGATCTGGGCCTAAACAATGTATGCAATAGGAGGGAAATCTTTATGAGGTATTTGTTTCCCACAAGATAAACAGTTATTAACTTTCTCTGACATCAGCTGAGGCAAGAAAGAGTCCCCAACGGGTACTTAGCTTTATAGAAGTCTTAGTAGTATTCGTAGTAGTAATCTCTGGATCTGACCGACCGGCACTTGTGAACAGCTTCTGCTTGGCAAGAAAGACTGAGGAAAATGGCGTCGGCTGATGCCTTTATACCCGAATGACTGCCGCAATGACGTCGGGTGAAGTGCGACACCAGCCGAAGCCAGACCCAGACTTTGGAATCCGGCCGACCGAAGGGCTGCCTGACGATAGGACAACCCATTTGTAAAGACTGCAGATGCATCCTTGAAGGACATCCAAAATGTTCCTGAACATAGAGGTCTGATAACTGACAGCCCTAAAAGCTATGATAGAAGAGATATAAACCTTCTTATCTAGCCTTTCCATAGTTCTGCTGTCTTTATCAGAAGGAAGTAACTTAGTAGAAGGCAGCAATGAATATGGCTTGTCAGAAGCCACAGACACCACAGAAGGGTCAGCAGAAGGGGACCTATATAGAAATTTATAGTCCTTAGATTTTCTGATGGCAGGTACTGGGAATCCAGAGCCTTAGTTGCAGTAGAAAAGGCATCCAATAATGCTGACAAAACAGGAGGAACAGCAGAAGGTCTAGGAGAGTCAATTTGCAGGAGCTCGTAATACCCCTTCTGTACCTTGGAAACCATTTAAAAACTCCATCACTCTGGAGATTGTGTTCCCAAAAGAAATTTCCTCAAAAGGAGTGTCAGGACTAGTAGATTCCTCTTCCTCAGATACATAGTCTAAAAGAGAGGGAATCTGAGATGAATAAGCAAGGGATTCCTCATCTGAATCCACCTCCTCATTTCTGGAATCATGTTCCCTGGGTCTTTTAAGGGGAGTGGAGTACCAAGGGGGGCTGGAACAGAGACCCCATGAGGAGGATTCAAAGCCATCAAAGCATTAAACAACCCCTGAGTAAAATTCTGCCAGTCACCCTGCAGGTCCTCAGGAGCTAGAAAAATATGTTTAGTCTTTTGCTTTTTTTTTTCAAGGGGATGTCTACCTTATAAAACTTAGAAGGCTCTGACACTGGACAGTATTCAATAATAGTAGTCAGAACCTCCTCCCTAACCAAAATCTGAGAAACACCCCTAAGCACATTGGAAATAATCAGCTGCATTTCCCCCTGAACATCCGATGCAGATGCCTGCAAGGCCTCAAAGGACTTGCATGAGGTTGGATACATGCCAGCCTCAAATGGTCATGGCAGAAGAATCCAATGGCAGAGCTGGGTGAACCTCAGGAGAAACATCCAGCGAAGGCTGCACAGCAGAAAAATCAGACCTAGACATCTTGGCCTTCTTCTTCATGGATGGTTATCCCTCAGAGCAGGAAGTTCTTTCCATGGTGTCTTTATCTATAAGCTTAAGACGTTGATTCTCCAAACACAAGGCCAAGGAAGAAGGCTGACTATGGGGTGCTGGAGGAACAAAGGCCTAACAAATCGAACAGAACATATGATAGTGGAAGCATTGAGACAAAATAAGCACCGCTCATGTTGGTCTTCATGGGGAATCTGTCTTTCACACTGGCATTTACCATTCTTGGATGACATGAACCCCCACAAGCAACAATACAAAAAAAAAAAAAAAAAGAGATAAGATCAAAAAACCCCAAGGGGACACTTGTCTGAAATGGCTTGGTGAACCAGAAGTGAAATGGGCCTTCAGACTGATGATCAAGATATGGCATTCGGACTGGTAACAAAGGGATGGTATGTTTGGACGTCACCTTTATGCCCTACATTATGTGAGGAGCATACATGTGACATACGGCATACCTTAAAGCAACCAAAAGGCTTTGGTATACTGGCCGGATGTCAGATTGCCCTTGGCAGAGAACGGCTATTGTAACGAATATTGCAACAGTGACATGGAAGGATATTTGTTATATAAGCAAAAATATTTTTAGAAGAAAAAGAGAAGTATTGAGTTACATAAACAGATTAGTAAAGGAAGATGGTAGTGCAATGACAGAAATAAAAAATATAAAAGAAGAAATAGAAATAACTTGGGAAAATATTATGACTAGTATACTACAATACATACAAGAAGTATTTAAAGAAAAAAAGAAGGTTGTGAAAAAAAACATGGAAAGTAAAAAACATTAACAGAAAAAGAGAATAAAGAGTTGGAAGAAGAGATTTCTTTAAATAAGTTACATAAAGTATTAGGACAAGTAAATATAGATTCTGCCGCAGGACCAGATAGAATGGGGTGTGAAATGTATAACAATTTAAGGGATTTGCAAAAAATATTTTTAAAGATTTTGAATAAATTGTTAAATGAAGGTTTTATGTATAAATAAGTGGGTCTATATTACCATATCGAATGGTAACAACGTCAAATGCTCATATGAGTGGAAACGCAGGAGAACGAACTTGTGTTTTTGGGGTCACAGTACAGTGAGGATTGGAATATTTGCTCTTTCTTCACTGTAGTGCGACCTCTGAGTTGGAATATATATTTAGCGGGGATGTGGGGGACGCAGCCCCCCACAATAGCAAATTAGTTCTCCTGCATTTTCACTCATATGAGCATTCAACATTGTTGCCATTTGATGTGGTAATATAGACCCAAATAAGTAGTGGAATACTTGTAGTCATATGGAAGAAGGAAGACAGAAGACAATTAAAAATTGTAAACCAATAATACTGAATGATTATAAGATCTTTATGAAAGTAATACAAAAGAGATTTGAAAGTAAAATGAAAAAATATTATGGAATATAGCATATGTACTATAAAGGGGAAAGGTTGTCAAGAATTATTAATGATAGTTAGAGAAATTGTGGATGATATTAAGAACAGAAAAGAAGAAGTGAAAATCATGATAGAAGACCTTAATAAGGCATTTGACACAACTGGACATGAAATCTTACAGGTAAATATAAGTGAGAAAGCTAGGAAATTATGTAAGTCACCATATAGTAATCATGAAGTGCAAATACTTGCAAATGACTGGTTCAGCCAAGAGGTGCATATGGAAAGTGGTGTAAGGCAGGGATGTCCAATGAGTTGTATACTCTTTGCATTAGTTATGAATGTGAAAGCATTTGAAATAAATTAGAAAATAAAAGAGGCAAGGTATATAACACCTGAAGGGTTGAAAATTCCAGTTCTGTTAATATATGCAGATGGCAGTATAATAACTACAAAAAAAAAACACAATTTGGATAAAAGAAGTAATAATTTGCATAAATGGGTGTCTAGAAATTATAGGGATTGCTTTAAATAAACAGAAAAATAAAGGTTTAGGTGATGTAGTAAAGATTGGAGGTATATATTTTACAATAAATAAAATGTATATGTTAGGTATAAAACCTGGGTATAAAGATGTAAGTGGAATTCAGTGGAAAAATAATAGAAGAAATAAATCAGACCTGTCTTTCTGGGCAATATAAAAATTATCATTCAGAAAAAAGGCTTATTTAATAAATTTAATACTGATGGGAAAAATAGCATACTTATCAAGTATATTTATGGTGCCAACAGCATTCAAAAAGAAATGATTGAAAATAACTGTTTTATTTTTATTGGGTTCTAGACTAAACTTATTAAAAAGAGGAGTTTTGTATGTAAGAAAAGAAGAAGGAGATTCATGGTTAATTAAATCTAGTGATAAATGCAGCTTAATTTTTAAAGTGTTAAAATGGGTAAATAAAAAAGATGAGAGATTAGTAGTAAAATTGCATAAATATGATAAATTTCAAGGTATGGCAAAAACAGAGTAAAAGAGAAAAAGAGTGCATAATTAAATGAGGAAATAAAATATTACCAAAAAAAAATATTTTGTGTAAAATAAAAAAAAATCTGATATAGGAAAAGATAGAAAAGTGTGATATAAGAAAGTAATGATAAATATTACTATGTAAAATCATAAAACCGTAACATAGAAAAAATAAAGCTATAAAAATAAGAAGCAAATGGTGTAATCAGAAAGTAAAATGTCAAGTTTTTTTTTGGGGGGGACTGGTAGTAGATAAATTGCCAGTAAAAGGAAATATGCTGCATAAGAAGAAAAGTAACAGAATGTGTTTACATTGTGAAGAAGACAAAACTATGGAACATGTATTTTCAAAATGTAAAAAGAGCAAAAAAGCTATGAAGAAAACTATTTAAAGAAGATTTTTTGAAAATAGAATAGAAGTAAAGAATATGTTAAAAATATAGATAAATTGTTGTATGTATATATATATATATATATATATATATATATATATATATATATATATATATATGGATTATATGGCATGAAAGAAACAAAATTATGTTTAAAGGTAAATAAATTTTAGCAACAATATTATGTAAAATCAGATGGTGGCTATTGAAAAAGAAGCGAGGATCTAACAAGGATGAAAAATTAGTATTATTGTGTCAACAGATTTGGATATATATATCTTTATTCACCTGGAAATATTTGTAAATAAGTTAATATTTTATGAGTTATCTTTGTATATAAATAAAAAAGGCCCCCTAATCTTTTATATCCACCTGAACTACCACCAACTCAGAGAGATGTGGCCTCGGCTTCGCATCTCATCTATGAGATGAACAGCCCCATTGTAATGGCCCAAAAGCCTGATGCACATTTTAGGTTCTGCAATAACTTCAGAAATGTAAATAATATAACTAACTTAGATTCATATCTCATACTCCAACTGATAAAGTAATTGAGAAATTGGACAAGGCTAAATTTTTGACTATGTAGGCCCAAACCAAAGGCCACTGGAAAGTTCTACTAGTCCTAGTAGGTAAGGAAAAATGGCATTTTCCACAGCAGATGGACTCTTTCATTATAGAATTCTGCCTTTTGACCTCCATGTAACACCTGAAACATTCCAGAAGGCTAATGGACAAAATTTGTAGGCCCCACACCAGATATGCAACAGCCTAAATGGATGGTGTAGCAATACTGGGAAAGCCATGTCCTTAAAGTTCATGCTTTTCTCAGTTCTCTATCTCTTTCTGGATTGACTGCAAATATAGTTAAGTGCAAGATAGGCATATCAGAAGCATGCTATTTAGGCTAAGTAATAGGTCAAGGGATAATGAACCAAGAAGCTAAGAAACTGAAACATAACAAATGTGTCTTACTTCAACAACTAAGCACATTAAGGATTATTTAGACATGTCTACCTATGATCATAAATGTGTACCTAATTCTGCTACAACCACTTGTCTCTTAACTGACCTAAGCAAGGATAAGGTGACATTGACGGTCAAGTAAACAGTGGAAGCAGAACAAACTCTTAGATGACTAAAAATAAGCTGTGTTCAGAATGAATAGTAATTACTCCAATTTTTTTTTCAAGCAATACTCAATAAAGCAACAAACAAAATTATCCCCTACTTATCCCAGAAACAAAATAAAATACTACAAAAAACAACTCTACCTATATCTAACTCAAAAACTCACTTGTTTTGGAGACATACACTCCCAACCCAGGACCCAGTTGTTCACTCCATACAAACCTAAACCAACAAAACCCTCTTTATAGCAGGCCAACCTCCTCTCTCCTTCTCTTAAACATTAATGTAAGAAGCATACTTAAAAAAGGCTCAGGACCTGCATGCCCTATTGGCTTTATACAAACCAGATTTAGCCAAACTAACAGAAACTTGGCTTAGACCAGAACATCATGATAATGAGATTACATCCCCTGGCTACAATATTATATGGAATGAGAGGCAAGGAAAAAAGGAGGAGGCAGAGCCATTCTGTTTCAAAATCATCTCACATTGGAACAGCTTAGCTACAACTCCCAAGACTTCAATGATATAGAACTCATTCTTGCTAAATTAAAACTAAACTCTAGCAAACATATAGTTATAGAAGGTGCCTATATCCCACCAAGAAACAACATTGACACTATGGAGAACCTGCTACACTGGATGTCTATCTCCCATCCACAAGAGACCATACTCTTAGGAGATTTTAATATTGACTGTTCTGACTGTACCAAATACAATCTCTCTACCCATATTAATCTTCATGGGTTTGCCCAAGTCATAGACACTCCCACAAGAGTCGATAAGAAAACCAAATGGCAATCGATCTTAGATTGGATACTTCTGTCTGACCACACCTTAGCACACCAATCAGGCTGCCTACCTGACAATTTAAGCGATCACCAATCAACCTACCTTATTAGGAATAAATCGCAACATTGTAACCAACCCATCCTTAGAATAGTTCACAACAAAAAGAACTTCAAAGCCAAGGACCTAAACAACGAACTAAAATACTGTGACTGGTCTCCCCTAAAACACCTACCCCTAGATGAAGCAGTAGACTACTTTAACTCAACCTTTCTCAAAATCCTAAACCCGTCATGCACCAGCTCGAACCATCATAGTTAAGACTAACTATGCCCCTTGGTTAACGAAAGAAACTAAAACCATAATGAAGGACAGAGATACAGCCTGGGTTCAATTTCATAAACTTAAAACCACTACCAGAAAATGAAACTACTTAGCACTCCGGAACAAGACCAAAAAACTTATAAAACTCGATAAAACCAATTACTACAAAACCTTACAAGAAAAACACATCCACAACCCTCAGAAATTCTGGACGTCAAAAAATAAATTACTGCATCCAGGTAAAACCAGCACTCTCACACCCATAGTACCAACCGGCAAAGAGGACATCCCCACCCAATTCAACAGATTCTTTACCGAAACAGTCCTATCCCCCCTCCCCAAACCCTACTACCCATATTACACAACAAACTTCCCACAGCTTTTCCTTCTCTCCAGCACCTACATAACTTATTACTAAACTCCTCAAAAAACTAAAACATACCACGCTGTCTGCTGACAAACTTTCCGCTGATTTCCTTCAACTATCAGCCGATGCCATATCTTACCCCATGTCCATCCTCATAAATAGATCCATATCTGAATGCAAAGTACCTATTCCACTCCACAAAGGCGGCAACTCCCTTGAGCTCACCAACTACTGCCCAATCTAAATTTTATCACCTTTATCAAAAATACTAGAAAGAGTAGTACATATACAACTAATGCAATACCTCCTAAACAGTAACCTTATATCATCATCTCAACATGGGTTTCAGCCCTCCCATAGTATCACAACAGCCCTATTGTCATATACCAGCATAGTCAACACCCATAGAAACAATGGACTTTTTGTATCCTCTGTATTCTTAAACTTATCCAAAGCCTTTGATATGGTCAACCACAGAATGCTTCTCAAAACTCTATCTACCCTTAACCTAAACTCCTTCACTATATCATGGTTCAACAGCTATTTATCAGGCTGACAACAAGCAGCTCGTTGGCAGGACCAACTATCCTCCCTTCTACCTGTATCCATAGGAGTCCCTCAATCCATAGGAGTCTCTCAAGGTTCCATTCTTGGTCCTTTACTATTCTCCATATTTACAAATCAGATAGCTGCATCCTTTCCCTCTGCCTCTATAGTGCAATATGCTGATGACACTACTATCATATGCACCGCCCCAACATTAAGCAAACTTCAAACAATAACACAACACAAATTAACTCTGGCTGAAGCATGGTTTTCTAGCATTAAGCTTATACTCAGTCCCAAAAAAAAAAACTAATTCTCTTCAGTCCTGGTAGATCTCCTGCACTAAACAATGATTTTACCATAAACTCCAAGGATAATACCTCAATCACCCCAACAGCACACGCTAAACTCCTAGCAGTAGTAATCAATAACAATCTCAAATTTGATGTACACATAGCCCAAAAAGTTCACAAAAAGCTTGGTCTCTTGTATAGGAACAAGCAATTCATGACCAATTACACCAAAGCCACTATTGCAAGAACCCACCTATTAGCCACCCTACTGTATGCCTCCCCAATCCTGACTAATCTTCACCACAGTGAACAAAACAAAATGGCATCTTGCTATAAGAAGATTGCCAAGTTTGATACAGGTACCTCTAATAGAGCCCATCACTGTCTTTCCCTCAAACAGCTCAAATGGCTTGAGTTGCCCCAACTACTTCTTACTACTGAACTCTCCACAGCCCACAAACGGTACTACCTCCCTGACAAAACCCCCATACTACAGGATCTAATACAACCCTACACCACCACCCGAGCCTTAAGAGCAACAGATCGAAATCTCATAAATGTCATCAAACATAAGAATAAAGCTGGCAAAACTCTGTTTGCCTGTACAATAGCAAAAACCTGGAACTCACTTCCAAATCATATAACTTCTACAAGTTCTGCTCCACAATTTAAGAAACTACTCAAAACTCACTATTTTAACAATTGGCTGTGCCCATGTGACTCCCCAGCCTAATCCACTACATTGCAGTGATGCAAGGATTCTGTCAAAGATCACGTAGTAGTGCCTAACCTCTGAATACTTATTCTTAACTAAGAATGTTTTATTCCAATGGTATTGACTTATATGTTTGTGAAGAAATGTTAAATATGTTCCTATATACTATTTGTATGCCTTAAGAATACAGTGATGTATTTTTACATATGTCTGTGAAGAAATGTTAAATATGTTCTTATATAATATTTGTATGCATTAATAAGATGGTGTTGTATTTTATAAACTGTATTTGTTAGCATTGTTTTAAGTGGAGCTTTTCTCCCTGGGCCTCCGCTGAAAATGCACCTGTGTCCAGTCGGACTTTCCTGGTCATCAAATGTGAAATAAAATAAAATAAATAAATGCACACAAATGCCTATGAGGTTAGCATAGGCACAGTCTTGTCTAAGATTATGGATGGGGATTTTCCATCTTCAGTATGGTAGAAAACTTAGCAATTGTCAGAAGTGCTATTTAGCTGCATACAGACAGAATGTCTTGACATAAAATGACCCCCACCACCCTAAAATATTATTAATTAGGGAATTTATGTTGGACACTAACCATGCCCATCTATAATGACAATAACTTCAGAAAGATTGCAACCCAAAATTGTCCAGCTAGGGCCTTCATGATTTTAAGACCCAACATTGCCAAGGCCTGTTATTTAAGCACACATGAGCTGTCTCTGTCTTACATCCCATCTGATAGTGCTAGAACTAATAGTTCTATGTTGGGGATCATGTTGCAGAGTGACTGCTGAGCTTAGGGAACACAAGGCTTGTGGTGTTGCACAGGCTGTTTGTATACCGGTAAAGGTTCTGTTAACTAAAGGGTGTGTCATGGAGAAGAACTGCAGAGTTCATGAGAAATACAGAGCAGTCAAGCATGCCTGAGAGAGGCTGTCAATGACAACTTATGAACAGTAGATGTTATTATGGTACAGCATGGCCACCATGTCTTGATGATATCAGATTGTCTCTTGGATCTGGAGAAGGCTTTGAAATGGAGTCTCCAGGGCACTGTGTGTAAATGATGAAGACTGTCTGGAAGGTGCCCATGAAGCCTAGAAAAGGGATCATAGTTATCCTATGGGGGGAAAATGGAGTTAGTTCTGACTACAAAGCAAGGATTCTTGAAGAGGAAAATTGATATCTGTAAGCACTGTTTGTTAAACAGCCAGCTTTGAGAAAAAAAAAACTGTGTCTTCATTAATACCGAAAATGTACTGCCTGGAGGGATGCCACACTGAATGGAACTTTAGAAAAGAATCCAGTGGTGCATGAGCAATTATGGTATGTTTATTACTTCCCACCATTTTACAAGGACAATACTTAAGTTCTTCCTTGTAAATAAGCCTCACTTTAAAACTGCAGATATGATTCCAAAATACTGTATTTATTACAGGCACAAGTTTTTAAAATACATATACTGACTGTTGAGCCTGGAAAGTGTCTGTTAGGGATGCCTTCTATAGTGAGTGGTCAAGAAGGGAAAGGCACAGCAGACAGGTAAATCAGAACAGCAGGTATCCATAACAATCAATAGGGAGCAGCTGCGCTGATGGTATAGGATGGCCACTAGCTGTAAGGTAACTATTTGATCAAAACAGTGTTTGGCAGAGGAATCCTCAGGGAGCTACATGTAAAGGATGAAGTCAGACAGGAATGTGTCACTGAAAATATGAAAAGAAACAGGAACTGTTGTACTGTTAAGAGGAACTGATGTACTTAACTCTTTCTGTAGAATAAAAATAAGTTTGAAGACAAAAGGCCAACATTTTTCATTCCAAAAGCTGTCCTTGTTACTACAACTGCTAGATACTACACTGGTGGATGCAATGGGCAGAAGTGCAGTTTAATTGTAAACTGTATGTCTCCAAGCTAGCTACCTGAAATCAAATGCTCGACATGAGCTGTTCTTCTCCACCTCGGAAAGTAATGCAAGCCCTGCCTGAGTGAATGGCAATTACAGACTGCTAAACTGAACTGGATTAATGGCTCTTACTCTGACTGAAGCACAGAAACTCCTATGCCCATTCAGGGATTTGATCTGACAAATAGGATTTCACAGAACTGAAAAGAATGATGAGTGAGAATATTTTTGTTAGTGAAATCATTTTGTGAAACTAAAATATTCTGTGTATTGAAAATTAGCTTATGTATTCTAGTCAAAATGAAAAAAAAAATCAAACCTACAGTGAACTCTTATTACAGCTCATCAGAAAGGATGAGCAGCTAATGGCCAACACTTGCACACTCTCCAGCACCA
Source organism: Protopterus annectens (assembly GCF_019279795.1). Taxonomy (NCBI): domain Eukaryota; kingdom Metazoa; phylum Chordata; order Ceratodontiformes; family Protopteridae; genus Protopterus; species Protopterus annectens. The sequence continues at coordinate 1,405,234,096 of NC_056745.1, forward strand.
AATACTCATGTTGATGATAACTCAGTCATCCACTTCACTGTGAATCCCCAAATCTAGCACACCCCTGGGAACAAACAGAACAGATATAAATGTTAAGGATTTTATGGTGAGACTTGAAAGATGGGCAGTTAGAGAAAACAGGACTCAAACTAAGTGGAATATGATCCTCTCTGCACATTTAACCAGGAACCCAATCAAAACATACATTTATCTTGAGGATACTACTGCACATAACTACTACAAACAAAGACAAGTCATTCTTGCTAGGGCTGCAGATTCACTCCAATCACAGTCCCTTAAATTTTGCAACTGGACATTTACTATGGGCAGATTGATAAGGTCGCAAATAGATGCTGTAATACGATATTTTAAAGTGTAAGTGGAACCTCATGTAAATAATTTAAGTAAAATTCTAGAAACATTGAAGATACATTTAAAATGACTGTCCCTAGCAACAAAAGAAAATGGTTGTTCCAGAATAACCCCTATATCTTCTGAACTGCTAATTATTTGACTGTAATGCTGGTGGCTAAATGAAATGTAAGTCAGTTTGCATCCAAAGAGAGCTAATAACCCTTCACCTAAGTATGTTTCTTTGCCTATAAATAAGAAAAAAGTTACCATTTGAGATGTACCTGAAAGTATTCCTACGGAATGTAATAATTAAGCAATAACCCATGCCTGGGTGTGGGTAATGCTGGATTTACCCAAGGTTGGTGTGGTTTGGTCACAAGGGCGAAGCCCGAGTGGCCAAACAAAGACAACCGTGGGTAAATCCAGCATTACCCACACCCAGAAATGGGTTATTGCTATTATACAATGACATTATTTAAGAAAAAAAATACTTTTCTTAAATAAAGGCATTGTATAATGCCTCTGTGCTGCCCTTCCGCAGCTGTCTGGTATTCTGCGGCAGTTCTGATGTACTGCACATGCGTATGGTTACATCAGAGCTGTGGGTGGAAGCAACGGAGAAAGCAAGATCTCCATTGCTTTTTACAAAGTGTCTCGCTATGTTAAAGGAGTTTAGCATAGCGAGACAGCTTTAAAAAAGCAACGGAGAATCTATGTTGCTTTTTTAAAGCTGTCTCCATATGTTAAACCCATTTAACATAGTGAGACAGCTTTAAAAAAAGCAACGGAGAAAGGAAGATCTCCATTACTTTTTTTTAAAGCTGTCTTGCTATGTTAAACTCCTTTAACATAACGAGACAGTTTCTAAAAAGCAACAGAGATCTTACGTTCTCCATTGCTATAAAAAAAGATTTATACTAATGGAAAAAATCTGGGCGACCGGACCTTTTTCCATTAGTATAAGTCTGATTTACAACATGCACGCTAACCAATCAGCGTGCACGTTTTGGAATATTAATGGGGGGTTGTTGTATAATGGTAAATGTTTAATTAGTAGTACTTACAGTCTGCTTTTTGCCAGTGTGCTGTTACTACAGCTGTTGAATGTAATATTGCAGTGGAAGGGAAAGAGATGCAAGGGATTGGGGTTCATAATGCATAAATACATTAATTAGATCACAATATATTTGTACACATAAAATAAATATTAAACAGAAAATTGAAGTAATATGCATGCATGAAGACAAAAAGGGATACCTTATTATGCAAGTAAAAAACAAACCATTTTACATAAAGTGTGACACCACATAGCTCTAGTGCTGTAGTAATCTAACACATGATGTGATAATTGGCCATAACATTTCAGATTTGAAAGAACTATTAAAAACAAGAGAATGGAGAACAGCAACACTCATTTCCCAGCATAAAGGATGCTTTCCACAAACCCAGTCAATTAGACCCATAAGTCTGACAACCCTCATATGCAAAGCCATGGAAAGACATAGCATGGAACTAATTGATATAAACATAGGGAATCTACAAACAGTGAACCCATTTCAGTTTCAATTCATCAAGGCAGGTTATGCTTATTCAACCAGGTAGACTTTTTTGAAGAGGTGACTAAGACAATGGATGAAGACAAAAATGGTACACAATACATACCCTGGCCCAGCCAAAGCTTTTTACACAATGGCCCACTCAGGCATATTAGACAAGCTACATAAACTGTGATTGCAAACTGGCTCACGGGATGCAGTAGATCAAAACAGGGAAAGTTATCTCGATAGAGAGACTGATCATCAGTGGAGTTCCCCAGGGTTCTGAGCAGGGACCTCTCCTGTTTGCTATCTACCGCTCTGAAGTAAAAGTCAGTACTGAAGGACTCTAGCTAAATTTGCAGATAAATGCAAAGAAGGAGCAGTCAATGAAACCCCAAATGACTTAGCCATCATGTAGAAAAGTTTATCCCAAACAAATAACTTGTGCCAGAATGATGGACTGACACTACATGCCAAAAAATGCATTATTGTATCCTTTGGGAAGGGGTCTATATAACTACATCAAATGACCTTTATGTCGAACACCTCTCCATTGACACCAAACCATTGAAATTTATTTCCATGAATCCCAGAATTTTTCTCAGGGTAAGGAAGCAGTTGCCCATCTCCACAACTTTGCCCTTTTCCCCACTGTAGTGCAATGTCGGGTTGGTATATATTGTTGAGGGGTGTGGGGTGTGGGGGGCAAAGCCCCCACTTGGGTGGGTTTGATTTAGTGCAGTGTGTGTGTTCTGTTGTGTTACAGGGCAATCATTACACTGCCCTAGAAAAAATTCTGCAATTCACGGAAGTGAATTTCGATGGTCTCTTGTCAATGGAGAGGTGTTCAGTGTAAAGGTCTTTCAATGCAGTAATACACAAACTTTGGGAAGTTATCTACCCTAGGGAAATACCACACTGAGAATATGCATCTAAGGGTTGACCCAGTTGTTCAGGATTTGCAGATGTATGAGGACAGTGACCTAATGTTTGTTTAACGTGTCTACTGTCTTAAGAAAGTTATTCTATATTCTGCAGCTTATGAACAGAGGGATTGCATCTAGCTCTGATGATGTCATTGTCTCATTTTACTCAGCCCTCATTAGGCCAGTCATTGAGTATAATGCCTCTTTAGCATTTATCTGTCCAGACACATGCAAAAACTGGAATGCCCATAAAGATACCTTACTAAAAGGACAGAAGGCTCAAAGAATATGTCTTACGTGGACCAGCTCAAAGCCATGTCACTATATTTAGTATACTACAGACTGCTAACAGTTGACTTGGGTCTGGCATACAAGGCATTCCTAGACCTAAACTAATGAGTCTACTGCAGATCAGCAAGTCAGGTGGCATCAGAAATACTCAGTCCAGGAGGAACCTAAACCTCTTCTGCAACATCAGGTGTATCTTGCTGGGGATACTACTTCTCTGGAACAGGCTCCCCATCCATGTAAAACAAAGCTCACCCTTGTCAATATTCAAGTGTAACTTAACTCTATGGATGGTAGTAGAAAATTTAGCCTAGGACTGCCCCTTGTACTGCTTGGACATAAGCAACTCTTAAATGCAGATCCCTAAAATTATTTTGTGGTATGATCCTAGTTATTCTTACTAGGGATAATATATAATTACTGACCACAGAATGGGTAAGGCCAATTTAACAGTAAACAGGATAGGTTAATTCAAGTACCAAAAGGGAAATTGGCTAGGCCTGGCCCACAAATGCAGCTAACCTAGTACTTACCTAGAAACTATAAAATAGTATTCAAAATCCACCATAATCATTACATAATTCAGAAGTAGTTACTGATTTGAATATTTTGTATTTTAAAGGCCCATTTGGCAAGCACTTGATGATACGGTTCACTGCATCAGTGAAATATTAAAATCCAACATATACATTGCATAATTCAGAGCTGCCTACCAAACATGATAGATATAAGGATGCTTACCTAATCTGTCCACCTCTCTGAATTAATTATCTAGGGAATGGACATCTGTGCTCTTGGTAGTTATGGCCTTTTTATAGGCTGCTGCTGCTGACAACGGGGTATAAAAATCTGAAGTCTCAAAGAGATTACCCTACTCTTTCATGCACTGAAGGATGCAGTCAGATTGGGGTCACTGTAGTTAATTTTTTCAAGTTGTTTAAGTTGCATCCTTGAGGAATTCAGTCAAATAAAGGACCACCTAGGAGGAATGCTGTTGAGAGCTACAGGTCTTTCGGGGCCTCATTTCATGGGAGAATATTGGGTTTGTAGACTTTCCTCACTACTGAATTAGTTTCAGGTATTGTCTAATCTTGGGGTTGTCTAGGAAGATATGTTAGGCATCCTTTTCATCATTCACAAAGTTGGCGAGAGAGGGGGAGTCCAAGTATATCTTCTCAAAATAAACTTACATGGCTTTCTTTAGGGGTCTAAGGAAAAAGGAAGAGACCCTGTATGCTGCAAATGTGATGCACGGAGGTTCCAGAGGGACTGTATGCTGCTAAGTGACAGGATACATGGCCTGGTGCTCAGAACCATTTTGTTGTAGCACAGTGGGTGCCAAGACTGTAAATGACATATATAGTGCTAAATTTGACAATGATGATGACAGATGCACTGATACTGTGAAACACAGTGCTGAAATTCAGGTACCAAGTAGGTCAGGCCTGACATCAGCATTAAACTCTATGTCATTATTTTTGTCATCAAGAGCACCAGCCATGCCAATAGCAATGGTGTTATTAAAATCAACATTAAGATAATGACCAGTGCCAGAAGCATCAGGCACTGGAATTGATACTGTTATTAATGCTATTGGCATCCTCACAGCTGTAACCAGATGAAAGAACTGTGGTACCATGAATGACAGATAAGGAGAGCAGAACACTTGTGAACATGCCAATAATTACTCCCTTACTCTATCAGCAGAAGCAGGGTGTCGCTCGTCTGGTCAGGATAAAACAGACGAACATCTGTGGGTTCTGTTCAAGCAGCTTTATTATTTGCAAACACATCAAGACTGAGACTTAATAACTTTAACTTAGATAAACTTGTAAACAAACTAGCTATCACACTCATACATGCTCACACTCTGGCTGCACTGTCAAAATGGCACTGAAGCTAGCACGTGCTTACTATTTATATGTACATGCTGTCCTTGAAATGTTTCTTAAAGGTAAAACACGCACACTATTCTACACAGGCGATTTGGCACTAGGACATTATCCTCAAGCTCTTAAAATAGCATCTGGCAACCTCTCATAATCTGTTTCAGGAATGGCAGGAGATGGGGACATTCCTGGATTAATCAGCCTCAAACTATTTAGAGTAGGAGAAATGAACCTATCATATTTTTCTTAATGCTAGATCTGTAACAGCAGGACTATTCTTAGTATCTTTCAGGATTATACTGCACACATTAGGACTGTTCTGTAATTCAACCTTTCCCAGGCTAAGTACCTCTGTCTGTATCCTAAAGGTGTACTGTGTTGCCCTCCCTCTTTATGTGAGAGTAGGCATATTAAGGAAAAATACATATAAAATACAGGAGACCTCCTCAGCCAAGGCAGAGGAAGGTGGGCATGGTCCTTGCTGAGGATGGGCACACTCTTATAGATCTACAGTTAACAGTGAGTACATAAATTTCATGTCTCATAATGGAGGCTCACCCTAAGTAATCTGAAGGACACAGTCCTAAGCTGATCAAACTGGGTGGGCCCCTAAAGAATGTACCCTTAATAAGGGTGGTCTCAAAAACAGATCCATATCTGGGAACAACATACAATTTATAATGCTCTCAAAGATGATCAGGAAAGCTCATGTAGACACTGCATGAATATCATTATGAACTGCATTTCTGAAAAAAATACTCTTAGGTTGATAAAGCTTTAGTAGAATGAGTTTTAGCAACTTCTGTTAATGAATTTTTGTGCTTAGTATAGCAAAAATGTATACAGTCAAACAACCATCTGACAAGGATAAGTTTATAAACTTCATGGCCAGAATTCTTGGAGGAAAAAGAAATGAACAGCTGGGCATACTTATGTATACACGTTATGTCCACACAATTATCTTAGGTGGCCATGCACATTCATGCACTGTAGCAAGTACTTACCATAGTCAGCAAAGTCTGGACAGAAAATAGGTAAATGTATTTACTGGTCTAAATTTGACTCAGCATATCCTTTATGCATAAAAGTAGAACTGATTCTAAAGCAAACTATGTCTTTGTGAAATGCTAAATAATTTCATAGGCATATACTAGGTATGCGTTCTAGATAAGAACCAAACACCTGGCCAGTATAAGCCCAATATCCTTATAAAGTTTAAGTTCCCTCAGTTAAACTGAGCCACACTACATATCCCATGGATCACTTTACAAATACCCATCTAGTTATCAAAATTCTTCTTAAAGGTAGCTGATGCATTACTTTGATCCATGAAATATTCCCTTTGTTGAGGATATATTAGATTAGACAAAGCTTATGACCTTGGACTTGGGTGTTTATGCCGACACTACTCTTGCATAAGTAAAAAAGATCAAGCAGGAAAAGTATTTTTCATGGTATGAAAAACTAAGCATAAATTATCAAAAAGAAGATGGCCTCTTTGTGAGATGGAATACAGTGACAGGGCTTTTAATCTTTATAGTAGATTATGCAGTTTAGTGTATTTTTTTTTGGTTTGGAAGCTTTGGGTCCTTTTAGTTGGGAAGGAGACTGGAAAGGTACATATCAAAAAAGGACACTGTATTCAATGGCAGGTCTGATAATGTATGTAGACAAAGGAACTATGACTTTCTTATTCACAGAGAACCTACCTTTGAAAATGAACTCTGCCAGATAGAATGATTTCCTGACTATGACTGAAACATGATGGTTGAGGAAAAGTTTGGAGGCAACCAGATCTCTCATGTTTGTGTCAGCTTTGTAGGGTTGCTCTTAATTTAGTATGAACTAGAGAAATCTTGCTTCCAAAGTAAAACCATGCTACCTTTTTGGCAATACAACTGAGCCCATGGTTAAGCTTTTGTTGAAATATATGAGTATCCATATCAGCAAGTTTACCCACAGCCTTTTTTATTTCCCCTTGATGAAGAAAAACAGATGTTGAAGAGGAGAAGCCCAAACAAACACATAAAGGACAGAGCATATAACATTTTTTTCCTGTGGAAGAGATGCTACCAGTTGGTCATCCAGTAGACAACATATGGAGTCTGTCAATAATACCTGCATACTGTATTGAAGGTCTTAGCTAGGTCCAGAGAAGTAGTATGGAGAGTACCACATTTAAATAGCTTCAGTTACCTTCTCAAAGAGGTCAGTTGGACTAAGGCAGGATTTGACATTAACAAAGATAAAGTGATTTGGATAAAGGGATTGAATGTTCCTCATGTTATTGTCAATAAGTTAGTTCAACTATAATACTCTTTATGCCATTACAGATGTTACTAGTGAGACTATGGGTCTGTAATTGCTCACATCTATAGCAGGACCTTAGTTATGTAGTGATACTAATATGGTAGCTCTCATGGGATATGTACTCATCCCCGAAGGAATTTTTTACCGAAACAAAAATGTCCGGGCATACTTATACAAAAGTGCTTTTCACTTGTGTGGAAGTATGCCTGCAGCTAGAGGGAGTCGTGTGGGAATGACTGTTGTGGAGACCGTACTACGGTGCGGATAAGGGAAAACTTCATTTCTCCTCACTGTAGTGCGATCACGGAGTGAGAATATTAAAGTAGAGGGGTGTGGGGGGTGCAGGGGGCTTGTCACCCTGCATAAACGTTAATTTACTGTTTTTTTCTTTTTTTTTAACACACTTTAGCGAAAGTGCTTTCGCTAAAGTGTGTTCAGTGATAGTGGATTCGGACTGTTGAACTTTCGTTCAACAGTCCTAGATCTGTTCTCATATTATCTGGTACATAACCAGTGGAGAGACTAAGGATCGTCTTCTGGGGAAGGAATGGGTTGATGTAATAACAGTGACCAAAAGAGGAGTAGAGAGGGTAAAATTGAAGCTGAATTTGTTAACTAGCATTTCGGCAAAGGCCACTAAATTAGAATTAGTAGTATCATTAGATAGCAGCGCCAAGCACTGCTGACTACTATAACACTTTGAACAAATTTCCTCCTTTGACGGATTGGTTGCAAGGTAATTTTTGTTTCTCAGGTTCTCAACCACAAAATAATACTACCACTGTTCACAGGCTAAGTGAATTTGGCCACAAGTTGCAGAAATTAAAAAAAACCTAAAGCTTGAAAATGCTTTTTTAACTGAATGCATTAAAGAGAACCACGTTCCAAAGGGTTTACACATGTGGCATTACCCTACCGGCTTAGTAAAAGATTCCCCCTTGCATCAGGATTTATAGAGACTTTTTGATCGGCATAGGTGTGAATATATGCAACTATTAATTTGTCATATAGCAACAAATTTATGGAAGAGTTAAATTCTGATATTAACAAGCTTGATGACTGATTACACATGATCTATTGTTCGACCAACAGATTTGATTATGGTCGAATTTTCAAGACTATAGATCAGCAGCTTCCTGTTATTAAAAACAGGAAAATTAAGAAACTTGAAACGGATCTGAAAGCTTACCAGAACCATACAGCCTATCCTGCCTCACTGGTTTCCCATTCTTGGGGGAACCCCAATCCATCTTTATATGGTGCAAAGTATGACAACCAACTTCAAGGTGCTCTTTTGGGTGAAAATGAACCATTTGGATCTACCGATAATGCCAACTCATACAATGCTGACTGGGTTGATCCTTTAGATGTTACATTCCCCCAACGATTGGAACGTTTGAGGGCCAGGCAGAATGGACATAAGCCATATTATCAGAAGCAGGTACATCCACTGCAGAAAGCACAATCACACTGGCACACCACCAAACATCGGAACGACCGGAAGGAAGTAAAAATTTTGTTTATACTGAACCTAACCATGGCATTTTTTATAAGACATTAAGAACTCTAAAGGTGACTTTACAGTGTACAATTATTCTGACTGTGCTAACCTTGTGCCTAATAAACATGCTAGTTTACCCTATCTTTTGATGGACTTTAGACTCTTTACCAGAAAACTCAACTTTATTTTTGACAAGAGTATGACCACTACTGACCCCTCAGAATTTCCAGCAGATTTAACCCCCATACATTCTACAATTTCTTGCTTTGAAAAGATGTGTGAGCTTGATTTTCATAGAGCTCTTTCCACCAGTAAGAAACATTCTGGAGGCAATAATAATTTAACATCTACTGAGATTTAGTTGCTTCACAAATTAAGCTCACAAAATTTACAGTTTATGAAACCAGACAAAAGGGTGGGTTGGTGACGACGGACAACCCGTAACGTTTTAGCCAAATGGATGAGATGCTCTTAGGCGATGCTTATGTTCAGGCCTCACTCAATTAACTTAATTCAGCACATAAAAGAGTGAGAGAGACATTAAATGATCTGTTAATTGATGGAAAAAATTGTTTTACATGAATGTAACTATCTGAATTTAGCATCACCCAGAATACCAACTATTTTTGGACTTCCAAAAATTCATAAGATCATTATTTCACCACTGATGAGATTGATTGTTGATGCAAGGGGCTCCATCACCCACCCATGTGCTAAACTTCTTGATGAGAGACTGGAATATCTTGTTCTAAGTGAGGCACATATCTGTAGTGCCAAAAGAATGGGGATAAAACAGGAATGGCTTGAAATTGTGGGAAAGGTAACATAGGTGCTAGCTGAATCACTTTCCATGGAATAAAACCTGGAAGGGGGAGAAGGTACCAGGAAATTTCTACTATGATCAATAAAAAGTCCTAGATGGCAGTTAATTCACAGGATTAAGGCTTCAAGTAGTCAGCTAAATTCTTCATCCTACGTCCATACATACAATAACACTGATGTCAGACAACACTCAAAACCTTTACTTACCCATGTAATGGCTGTGTACTGCTAACATCAGACAGAGTCAGGCCCAAATTAAAATTCTTACTACTATCAGACTTTCAAGGTAAGTTTTGAACCTAGAATAGAAAAATGAATGTCTAAGAGCACAAGTGAATGGCATATCCTTGCATACTGTTACTTGCTAATATAAGTATAAGGTGGGTGATTTTTACAGCAATGACATTAACATGTTACAGCACTGACTTATGTCAATACGTGTGTTCTCTAGCAACTAACAGGCTTCCTGCAGCAAAGGTTCACACATCCATACCTCTCAAAAGTACAGAATTACACAGAATGTCCCAGTTCAACCTCATAGTTTTGTACTGGCAAATCATTAAAGATTGAAGTTAGAATATAGTGACACACATTTCAGTTTTAGACTTCATGTCCCTCAGAAAAAAATATGCTAATGCAAAACTTGTTATTCTATCAACTTTCTTAGTTTGTAAGACCAAGATATTTCAAAATAATGCCTATTTTGGGTCTTTTTTCCCAGTTCTGTTTATGACTTGATCCAGCTTTGCTAGTGTAAGAGGCTGAGGGGGACAAAAACCTGTAAGAATGCAGTACAATTTGCAAAACAGCATCACAAACACAAGGTATACACTAAAATCTCACTTAACCAGCACCTGTGGGGATTGGTAGATGCTGGTTAAGTGTAAGCATACGAGTCAATCAAAAATCACAAAATGGAGCCACTTCTACTCAATGCAGAACAGCATTCAACTTGAGTTGAAGTGGCTCTGCTTTACAATTTTGGATTGGCCTGTATACTGGCATACGAGTCAATCAAATTTGCCAGTTGCTTCAAAGTGCCAGTTGCTTGAGTTCCGGTTAACAGAGACTCTGCTGTACTAAGCACTCAGTCAGCTGTTCACCCTGGACATCAGACAAAGATCTGTGTATCCCTTAATTCAAAAGATAAATCAAGGATATGGCACAATTATCATTATTTGCACAGGGTGATGTGGGGGGTAGGAGTCCTAGGCTGAGACAGAAGGTAGTGAGTGTATGTAAGAAAGACAGACATTTGGATAAAGTAGCTAATGGCCACTGAGAAAAAATGAGATGTAAGCCTCACAACTGACCCATGTAACTGTTATGTGTGTGTGTCTATATGGGCACTCAAGGTGAAACATGTGTGTGAGTGTCTGCAAGAACACAGCCAAGCTCTGTGCTAGTTCTACACCCTGGTATATCGGACAGGTGTGAGCCATGCATAGCAGAGGTGACAGTTCATCATCGTTGTCTCCGACCGTGAGAACTGTCTTTGCCAGGAGTTGCACTGTCACATCCATGCCCACAGTCAGATGCACTGCTACAACCTAAATGTGACTGATGTCTGTTGTATGAACTGTCCTGACAGGTATGCCCAGGAGCACAAACTCATGGCCTGCCATGTCTGGGTGTGGACACCTCAACCACTGACAGAGCAGTGGAAGTAGTGCCATTACAGGAGCATGATCAGGAACAGCCACACTGGCTGTCATCAGATGATGTGGCTGACCTACATCTGCGCAGATGCCACCCCCCTCCCAGCAGACATTCTTTCTGAGACACTGCCCCTTCCAACATGTCATTCATCTGATCCATTAAATCGGCAACATTGTGGAGGTAGTCACACATGTCAGCCTGGACCACATCTACAACCCTAAGCATGTCCTTGGAGGCCCTATTGGAACACGCCTGTGCCTCAATGATGGCCCTAAACATACATTGAGTGGCATGGAAAGACACAACAGGATCAGGTAGAGGCTGGACAGCAAGCCTCCTCTGAGCACCCCTAACAACCCTCCTGCATGGCACCTTGCCAACACTTTGGCTACAGTCAGAGTCAACAGGCACTGAAGCCACAGTAACCGCACTACCCTGATCAAGTGTCTCACCCACCACCTGTCCAATATCTGAGGGCTTAATGGAATAGGTATGTGTCAGCCTGAAAATACAGGGAATGGTTGACTGTCAACTCAGTGTCATATTCAACCTCTGCACCACCCCCAACTGTGCCTCTGTTTGGCCATTATCATCAGAGTCTGCCAATACTCTGCATCAGGTGGCAAGAGTTGTACACTTCCACTGTCAGGATCACTGTGATAATAAGCAATAGACACAGGAAAGAAATTAATACCTATACTTACAATTTAATATATGCTAACAAACTAATACTGGTGGCACTATCACATATGGTACTGCAATATACACACACTTTAGACGCTCACCTCACACTTACAGATAATTGCATATTTCTGTCAAATACTCATCAGTACTCAAATAAAAATGTTTGGCTTACCATGTGCAGATGACTCTGCACTTGCTAGGGAGGATGGTTCTGAAAGAAGTTAAGCAAAAAGTAAGGACACCATCATCACAATTCCAATAAAACAGGGGGGCCAATTTTTTGCCTTTATATGTCCATTAACAATACTTTTAACTGAAACTTGACTATCCTACTATCATCAATCCACTAACAGGCAGAACTTTAATATCATGACAGTTGTACATGGCTACCCATTCATTCCATACAGGCCTCCCAGCATCTTCTCCCAAACATCCAGTGATAATGTCATCCAATATAAATTGTCCAGCAGCATTGTAAATGTCAGACTTGTGCTATGGTACTTGTGTTAACTATAGAGTTCTCTAGTTAGGTAAGGGTTCTAATCTTGCTATGGTCAACTGCTGTGTGCATGTGTGTATCTGTGCTCCCCTGGTTGACATTCAAGAGAATATTTTATACCAGCATGTGGGACACTGCTATTACCATCCTCTTCTCACCAGACACTGCTGACATAATCAATTATAAAGTGTTGCCCGACACGATAAAAGCCATACGTGTGCTGTGGTGCTTGGGTTAAGTACTGTGCTCTGTAAATAGTTAGTTAGGGGTTCTTTTCTCACTGCAGTCAACTGTGTGTGTGTGTGTGTGTGTGTGTGTGTGTGTGTTTGTGTGCATTCAACAATCACTATGGTGACAATTTTAGAATGATATGTGAAGTACACAGCTATGTTAAACCCTCCTCCAAACATCTTGTTTCAACATACAATTATGTCATCCTATATAACATGCACTCTGACAGTATCCAAAACAAACCTGTGGCGTGGTAGTAACATTAATTACTGTGTTTGCAAGCTACATTATTTACACATATAGGTGTTGCAATCTGAGAGCAAGCAACTTGCATGTCTACACATACAACTATCACTTTTGAGACAATTTTACACAGGGATGAGACTCCACATCCATGTCCTACATACCTGAAAACATGTTCTCCTCAGCATACAATAATGGTATCATACTCCATAAAGTGCAAAGTGATAGTGCTACAGTCAGACATGTTGGGTGTTGCTACTGTGATACTCTATGACATTTATATTCTATACCTCCACAGATGTAATATTCAAATTAGGCCCAGTCTACTGCCCTATGTTTGTGTGTGGGTAGAGGAGGATTATGGTCATTGTATGATCTTTGGAATCACTCTTCACTTCACTACCACTTGGGGAACCCTTTGCATAGCCTCATGCATCCACCATCCTCCTTTTTCCACTGGCCTCATGACATCCTTCCAGCAGAGGAGGGGAGGATGTCCTCCTGTCAAATATGCATATACACATCATGAAGCAGTCCTTCCATGAGCCTCTGCAAGGCCATCTCCAGACCACTGCATGTGTGACTGCTAATTCTGTCATAGTGCGGTACACATATCCCATATGGACAGTGGCAGGATGTAATGCAATTGAACAAATATATGCATACGCACAATAGTCTTAGTATCTTCCATAATACAACTATAGGGCTTTGTTTTTTTACATGGTATAATAATGGCTAGGATTTCATGTGATGTTGGCCATTAGCCTAATAATGTCCTATGACACTATGAACAGCTGCCATGTCACTGTTGCTGTCATTAACATGTGCTACATTGAGATGTGGATGTACAGTATGGTTACAAGAGGGTATTACAATCTGTGATGTGAGCTATGCATCGATGGCCATTGCTGCAACTGCATTACATGCTCATTCTGTAACAGCTGTACTAATATGCCTCCTAAGAACTGAATTGGGATGATACACTTTTATGTATATTGCTGAAGTATTAGGACACATGCTGTTGTAGTGGAGCAATGGATTAACCTTCTTCTACACAGTTTGCATGTTTTGATTGAGTTACAACTGGGTGGAATTCATTGTATGTGCAGTTGTGTTGCTATACCCAAGGATTGTTGAGGTGGTCAGCAGCACCGTTGTGTGACTATTACCATTGGTGTCAGGAAATGTACTGCATGAGCCATAAACAATTGATCTCCGATCTGTCTTGATATGGCATTGAGCCACTCAGGCATAGCCTGCCCATGAAAAACAATAGACATATTTTGAACAATTGATGCAATCATGTGACACTGGTACAGTTGTACAACTGTATGCATAGTACCAGTGTGTGGAATATGATGAATAACCAAGGTTGTATTTGGAGGTCCTTTCACAAAACACGTATTCCGATAAATGTGAAATGTTAAGGGGAAAACACAACTAAGCACAGATCTGTATGTGGATGCCACCAGACATACTCAACCAGAGGAAACAGACAATCCACTAGCTGACAGTTTGTCTATACATACAAACATTACTCAGTTTTTATTCTAAGGAGGGCAGCTCATCTGTGTGCTCTCTACAGCTAGTAACACAGAATCAGTGGGCCCTGACAACATCACGGGTTGCCTATAGCGTGACTCAAAACATGGGTCTACCAGACTCAATTGGATTCATACTTCAACACAGCCTCCAGACAGCTTATGTTTCTGTAGAAGGTTATAATCAACATGCATCCTTTTGAATGGGGGGAGGGGGGCATCACCTGATACATGCATGTATAGACCGATCCTGACTCTCATCGATACACCAACAAATCATCATGGACCTTCTCTAAAAAGACACAGGTAATATCTCGACTGTGTACCAAACACGTGATTTGCCCAGACTTCCTCATGTCTGCTACATCTGTTCGATTTCATCAAGAAAGTCAATAAAGGCATGCATGATAACACTATCATCCTGCATAACTTGACCTGGCCAAGCTATCTGACTCAAATCCACACTGAGGTATTTCTGAGAAACACCTACATCACAAAGTGGGTAGACCACTGAATCACATAAGTGAAAGATAAATTAAGTGTGTGAAATGATCTATAACTAAAGTCTAGTAATCAAGTCCACAGTTAAAGACTCTGTGCTAGGTCCTTTCCTATTCATTATTCAAGTCTCATACATCAAGACTTAAACATCCTTTGTCCAAACAGCTTTGTAGAGGACTGTAGTTTCTAGACAATCATTGTATCCAAGTGTGGTATTGGTATAATACGGACAGTATCAACACACACAAAGGATTACTGCCGCAGCCATGGAGACACAACAGATGAACAAACATCATGGGGGAACTGGTTATGTTATAAAAGCAAATACAGAAGCTAATTATAATATAGACAGCAAACCAAGTGTACATGACCTGTGTACTCAGGTAGATGGCATGTGAAACGTCCACCAGCATGTTTCCACAGCTGCAACTATATATGTGTAGGACATCCACATCAATGGGCATTACAGATCCATAGTTCTCAGCCCTCATCACACCAATAACAGAGGACAATGCACCCTTTTTCATGTACCTCCCAAGACATCTTCCAGGGATGAGTTACTCAAGTGAACCACATTTCCCACAGTGAGCTCCCACACGTTAATGGACATACATAAGTATTCTTTTTGTTGCATAAAGATTAGTGGTTGATGGTTCAGAAACCCCATCTTTATTCAAGATGCATGGGTGGTAAGTGCTCCTGTGATGTGTAAATACATAGCTGACTGACAACACTGATGGCATGGGTCACATTTATGAGTGTGTGTGGATTGTGCCATGAACCAAGTTCTCCTAAGTAACATGTAATATATACAAAGTGCATTACTTATTTATTTAAAAAAATGCAGTAAAACTGTTCAGAAATAAAGTAAATGTGATCCTCAAAAC
This sequence comes from Protopterus annectens, assembly GCF_019279795.1. Lineage (NCBI taxonomy): Eukaryota > Metazoa > Chordata > Ceratodontiformes > Protopteridae > Protopterus > Protopterus annectens. Next base: position 1,405,249,969 of record NC_056745.1, read on the forward strand.
ATACATTTACACTGCCTAGATGGATTACCTTAATGGGACACTACTTTGCTGGTATCAACGTACCCATGCCCTGAGCTAAAAATACTTTGACAACAGGAAGAGGATCAATCATGGTTGAATCCAAACAGGAAAGACTGCCTTGGAGTCTACAGACAGAAAGCAATTTCCCAGAGAGATACAGGGATGCTGCCTTTTGGAACATGCAGGTAGACTGTATTTCCAGACAGTGCTTAAAAACTTGATTACATTCATGCGTGGAATTACACAACTCGGTTATTCAAATGAATAGGTAGGCAGATGTTCGGTATAGCTCCAACTACTGGAAAAAAGACCCAGATAAGCTCTCAAAATTCTTCTTTAGCCGCCTATCAAGTTACACACATTTGTAATTTTATACAAGTTTAAATGGGCATGTATACCTGGAAAAAGTGCACTTAAAATGTATTTATTTATTTCAGGGAGCTTTATTCGTTAATTTTAAATGATAGCAGCCAATACTTGTTTTTTAACATTGTAATGGTGTACTGAGCTGTTGGTTGTTATTTTTCAGAGTTACTGCTAAGCCATTGTACAATACAAGCACTTAACATTCAGCTTACTTACAGGGTAAACAGCAATTGTGTTTTGATATGATAGTGTATTTCTGTAAGGCGTCACAATTAGCATATGGCCAAGGAAGGAGGTACTTGTACCACTGAGATAAAATTAGCCTTTCCTGGAAAAATACTGTAGGAGTCTTTGTGCTCAAAATAATCTTGGTCAAGATTTAATTTCTATTGGGAAGGCAAGGCACTGGGCTCAGTAAAATCTAAGAAGCCAGTGATTACAACTCTGATCTGTAGCTGTAAAGCTTATTTGAGTGTGATAGGTGCTATTTACAAAACAGCAGTGCACATTTACTGCACTCTTAATATCAATGTCTTATTGTACATCATTTGGGGATGTGTGTACACTTCAAGCCCATACTACACACACATACATATATATTCTATAAATTATATATATATATATATATATATATATATATATATATATACACACACACACACACACACACACACACACACACACACACTCAAAATGTTGAAAGTGGCGTGTACCATGACAAACCATGGACTGCAGTAGCATGGCTATATTATGAACTGAACATACACAGCAAAACAGTACTGCCACTGTGTATCTTACTGCCACATGGTAATTATATACCAATATTCCTTACTTGGTATAGTTATTTTCTAAACAAAGTAATTAAGAAACAGGCGCAAAATCTCTGTGCAACATGAAAAAAGTTATCAGTATCACAACTGAAGACTGCAAACTAAAAAGAATTAAATCTGCCATAAGTTTATCTAAGAGTCAGTCCACTGAAACAATAAACAGCCTGTTATAGCAGCTGTGCATATAGAAACTCAAGAATGGTTGCATAAGGGTCGAAACAGCATGGTATGACAAAGGATGCTATTGATTGCATAATAACATAGGTTCATAGGTTGGTACTAGGCTATCGGCCCTAGGGCCTAAACAAGCCTAGCCATAACAATTCCCTGGCTATTTCTTCCCACAGTATTTACTTCCCTGTACCCCTGTCTAGTAGGGCAACTGATGTGATCCCCAGGGTGAATATCCTTTCTCCTATCCAATCATCAAGGTTTCTTTTGAAGAGGGTCAAAGAGGCGCTCTGCTTGACATGTATGGGCAGTCTATTCCAGAGTCTGGGGAGTCTCTGGGTCAGGAACATATCCTAAGTTCCTATCCATAGAAATAATGAACTCTAAGAAAACCAGCCAAGCAATGTATGCAATTGGTAACATCCGAAATGGTGGACCACTCTAAAATGTACAAAGTGGGTTCACTTTGCTTTGGCACATACCCAGTCTTGCATGGTGTACGTGATACTTGCATCAGCAGCAGCTATAACATGAGAGCATGTGTTAGCAGCTGCCACATTGAACATAAGATTGTGCACCATAGCTATACACCTAACAAAGTTGAGAAAGACAGTATCTAGTATCTGACATATAACCTGCTCAGAGATCAGTAGATTGTGGGCTACTAGTAGGCAGGGGAAACTGTAAGGTTCCTTGTTGAACTGAGTAATCCATAAGTAAAATTAAGGATGATGCTTGCTATACCCATTCCTGAAGACAGCAGGGTATGCACAGCTATACCCATATTTCCTATAGAGACCATTTATCAACTTAATGGAGAAACATTAGAGACATCTCAGCCTTAAGATTCCTGAATCATTTTTTCTGAATTATGCTGCAGACTGTGGAGAAACATATATTTCCCCAGGAACACAGGACAGGGGAAAAAAGCATGCAGGCATTTTAAAATATTACCCATTTTCTTGAAGTCATGGAAGCCATAGATTTGCATATATACTAGCATCAGGGCCAGCTGGTCTAATAGGATTGAGATACAGCAAAAAGGAAGGGGTTCCACTCCAGCAACTGCATAGCACTCCGTATTGTCCACAACAAAACAAGTGTCCACATGCCAACTGGCCAGTTCCCATGATTTGCATAAGGCACACACCTGACCTGTATCAAAAGTTTCTGCAAGATTCCCATAATATCCCTCAGTTGGTACATGCACAACAAGCTAGAAAGGCAGCTCTATGCACAAAGGTACCACATAAGCAGGGCGCAAGTCACACATGCCACAAACTGTAAGTTATTTGTTGTGCAAAGCAGGAGATGCAAGATACACCCTAGGGAGCTGATGAGCTCCATCCACATCCCTAACCATGCAGGAAATACAGCACATGCTGAATTGTTTAATGTAGTAGACAGGGGCTGGCCTATCCAAACGAGACTCTGCTGCCTTACCTATACCTACTGTCGATATAAAAAATGCACACACCCCTGTTAAAATGCCAGGTTTTTGTGATATAAAAAAATGAGACCACAATAAATCATTTCAAAACTTTTCCTTCCTTTAATATGACCTATAACATGTACAATTCAATTGAAAAAAACAAACAAATCTGTTAGGGGAAAAATATTAAAAAATAAAAAAAACGTACAATAAGCTGGTTGCGTAAGTGTACACACCCTTAAACTAATACTTTGTTGAAGCACCTTTTGATTTAATTATAGCATTACGTCTTCTTGGGGAGGAGTCTTATTGGCATGGCACATCTTGACTTGCCAATATTTGCCCATTCTTCCTTGCAAAAGTGCTCCAAATCTGTCAGACTGCGAGGGCATCTCTTGTGCACAGCCCTCTTCAGGTCACCCCACAGATTTTCTATTGGATTTAGGTCTGGGCTCTGGCTGGGCCATTTCAAAACTTTAATTTTCTTCTGGGGAAGCCATTCTTTTGTTGATTTGGATGTATGCTTGGGGTCATTGTCTTGTCGAAAAGTGAAATCCCTCTTCATCTTCAGCTTTCTAGCTGACGCCTGAAGGTTTTGGGCCAAAAGTGACTGGTATTTGGAACTGTTCATAATTCCCTCCACCTCGACTAAAGCCCCAGTTCCAACAACCCCAAAGCATGATACTGCCACTACCATGCGTCACTTTCGGGATGGTGTTCTTTTGGTGATGCAAAGTGTTGTTTTTGCGCCAAATGCACATTTTGGAATTGTGGATAAATGTTCATCCTTGGTCTCATCAGACCATAACATATTTTCCCACATGCTTTTGGGAGACGATGTATTGTTTTGCAAATGTTAGCCAGGCCTGGATGATTTTCTGTGCAAGAAAGGGCTTTCGTCCTGCAACCCTACCCCACAGGCCAGACATATGGAGAATACGGGAGATTGTTGTCATATGTAGTACACATTCAGTACTTGCCAGAAATTTCTGCAGCTGTTTCAATGTTGCTGTAGGTCTTTTGGCAGCCTTCCTGATCAGTTTTCGTCTTGTCTTTTCATCAGTTTTGGAGGGAAGTCCAGTTCTTTGCAATGTTACTGTTGTCCCATATTTTCTCCACTTTTTGATGACTGTCTTCACTGTGTTCCATGGTATAGCCAATGCTGTGGAAATATTTTTGTACCCTTCTCCTGACTGATACCTTTCAGCAATGAGACCCCTTTGATGCTTTGTAAGCTCTCTGCAAACCATGGATTTTACTGTAGCAGGCAAATGAGTAAATGTCAGGAAAATCCTGCTAGGAGAGCTGAACTTTATTTGGGGTTCATCAGAGTCTCTAATTGATGGCAGGTGTGTACCCAAGAAGACTGAATGCTGTAATTAAATCAAAAGTTGCTTCAACAAAATATTACTTTAAGGGTGTGCACACTTATGCAACTAGAGTATTGTACGTTTTTTATTTTTTATATTTTTCCCTAACAGATTTGTTTTTCAATTGAATTGTACAGGTTACAGGTCACATTAAAGATGGGAAAAGTTTTTAAATGATTTATTGTGGTCTCATTTTTTTATATACCACAAAAACCTGGCATTTTAACAGGGGTGGTACACTTTTTATAGCCACTGTATGTCAGGACAAGCACTGCATAACAATTCACAAATCAGCAGCAGGATTTTTTATTATGATTACAATGCTGCACAACATGGCACTGTACAGCTGGAGTGGCAGTGGTGAGGCCTTCCATGCCAGGTGGATCAGCAGCAAAACATTATTACATTCCTTTGTTTCTACAGGGTGACAACTTTACCCACATCAGTACAAGAAGTCCTGGATCTGCCGCACTTCCACCAAAACATCTTCCTTCATGGTATACTAACATCTATCCATTTCTCTTGGTTATGTGTTACATTCTCCAAACCTGGGTCAAAACCATATCCTAGCCCCAATGGAAAATAGTCATAAATGTAACATGCCAGTGACAGTGAAATGCCCATGAATTCCTACACTCACTAATCTATGTATAAAGACCATAAGTCTCAGTCCCTCACAAAAACTTTCAAGCAACCAAAAAATAATACTTGAGTACACAATGAACTAAAGAATGACATCCTACCTAAGGATTTCAATGCACTGCAATGCTGAATTGAGCTGAACCACACCATACCCTCTGTCTGTAATGACACAAAATTGTGTTTTGTCTGGTTAGTATTTTTTGACATAAAGTCACTTCTTGAAAGATACATTCTAGATGTTCTGCATTCCCAACCATACTCTCTGCAAAATGTCTATGATGCTATATTAATTGACACCTGAAGTGTACTGCAGTATCACTGACATCCAAGTATGTTGAATTTGGTTTCTTGCAGGAGCACTACAACACTCAAACTCACACATCCTTGAGATAAGTCCACAGCTGAAGGTGATACTATAGATGTGGAGGCAAAGTTGCACATTAGGGACTACAGAATATATTTAAATGCTGCTGTATGATGTCTGGGCAACAGCCTGTGTGTGAACATTGTTTAGTTTTGAATTAACATCTTATCTTGACTGTGTAACATTCAAATGTTTCACTACCAATCCTTTAAACTGTGATCTTGAAATACCTGTAGAACCCTTCATTTTCTTCTGTATTTTAAAGGCATTATGCCTGCCCATCTTTTCATAGTTATTTTTATTTATTTTTATTCATTTATTTAACATCTGTTTACTGGGAAAGTCTGACTGGGGCAGAGCCCATTTTCAGCGGATGCCTGGGGAAAAATGCTTCAGACGCATGTCTTTGGAGTGTGGGAGGAAACCAGAGAACCAGGAAGAAACCCACACAAATGCAGGAAGGACATGCAGACTCCACACAGAAGGTACCCCAACTGAGAATCAAGCCTAAAAACTTCTTGCTGTGAGGCAACAACACTAACTGCTGCACCACTGAGAATTTCTGGAAAACAATGCATGGAAGACTGCCGCATAACTAAGAATTTCAGTGAAGTTCACCTCTGAATTTGACTGCATTACACTGTCCAATGTTATACATAGTTTTTACTTTTGATGCAATAAATCATACAAAATAGCCATACTCTAGATGTGTACTATATATATAAAATCTGGCTATTCTGTAGTAAACTGCAATTATATTTTGGCTTTAGGTGTGGAAATTAACAGCTGTATACTGAATTTCTGAGTTCTCGTCATTACTTCCAACAATGTTCTTCCAACAATGCTCTTCCCCGTCTGTATTAATATTTGAAATACTGGAAAAGAGTTTGCTTATTTATTTTTGTAAAGGGCAAAGCATGTTTTGACTGTGTGTTACTTATGCACTCTCAGCAGCCTACCCACTGGTCCAAGATGACCTACGTCTTGCCTTTCAAGCCAGAGAAACAGTCCTATGACCTTCTATTCCTTCACAAAAAGCAGTGACTTTACAAACAGCCACAAGTAAATCTATGACAAACAAATAAGACTATCTGGAGAAATGGGCTCCTTAACTCTAGGTACTCCCCTAACGGAATGCAAGTTACCACTACAGGTTAAACTAAGCACTAATCTGTCTACTTGTAAAGCTAGTTTTGCTGACTAGATGGGTAGACACAAAGTTAGGGTTATCATGTATAGCCCTACTCAGTTTGGAAGGTGAGTGCTATTACATGCTTGCAAAGGGTGGCAAAAATATTTAAGTGCATCTACGACTAAATATCTTCTGGTTCCTGCCATTGCTTGCATAGTATTTTTTGTATGACTGTTCAAAGAAAGGAATCAAAACATATTTACATTAAGGATGCTGAAAATCCAAAACAGGGACTGTGACTTCATTACATTTGTAAAATATAAGAGCTTACTTTAGCACATGTACATTCCCAGAAGGACATGTTCCTTCTGAAAGGATACAGCTTCTTGGGTTATGAAGTCATTACACAACCTCCTCCACAAATAAGAGCTGGGATGATTTTTATTTTTTAAAACATGTATACCCCCCCACAAACATACAATAACTACAACTCAATGACCAACTGTTGAACTGTGATCAAATGACTGCAGTGGCCAATCACTTTGATAGAAAAGCCTCCTCCACCCCTCTCCAAAAAAAGATAGCCACTTTGAACATATGACTCAGATATCTAGTTGTAATACACATAAAAAGTAGTATTTCATAGGTTCATAGGTGTGTACTAGGCTAATGGCCCTGGAGCCTTTATAAGCCTAGCCCATAGAAATGCCCTGACATCATGCTGCCTGACATTAAAAAACATGCAAATGAGGTGAATTAGCAATCCAGGAAGCAGGCAGGTGTCCGTGCAGGAATAGTGTAGACTGCAGAAATTTAGTCAGCCAGTAGCTGAATAGATTTCTGCAAACTACAAAACGGAGGCATGACAGCTCGTAAAAAAGCATGTATTATAAGGGTTAGGCACACCAAAGGCCAAATATATGGCCATAGGCATGAAAACTAGTTTTAAAATTATAAAAATAACCTTTTTTGGCTGATTTTGGCCGTTTAAGCATAGGGCAGCGGTGCAAACAGGAGCAGCCTGAAAATAATAAAAAAAGCTGGAAATAAGCTTTTAAACCAAAATCACCATGTTGCCATAATAGTCAATGGCATGCATAACACAACAAGGTCATGGAATAGTGGCTGCTAAGGGGGAAAGCTGATTGTCGGTTTTGTAACCATGCATTAGCAGTCAATTCTATGCAAATGAGGGGAATGATACTGAATCACAGATTTCCCCTCAGTGCTAGCTTGCACCCAACCATGTAGGTGCAGTAACACCATGGTGTAAGCCTAAGAGACAGATGACTTCATAAGGGGGTGTGTCATGCATGCTATAAGCTTATTGGAGCTCTGTGTCCCGTGTTTGCCCTTAGCTAAGCACAGCTAACAAAGGGGGTGTATCTGAAGCTGCCTAGCAGTATTTACATTGCCTAAATGGGTGTGCGCACCGTGCACCGGGTTTTAAACAAAAAAATAAATAAATAAACCAGGAAATAGCAGCTCCATTCACATTTGAGAACTGGGTTTACACAGCGTGCCTTGGGGCTTAAACAGGAAGGTAAAGGGAAGGGAAAACAGCAGTAGGAAGATAATCAAGGAGAACTAGCATAGCTGGCACATGAAATGTATTAGAATCAGCCAATTACACAGGCAGCAGCCCAATCCAGCCCAGCCCAACACACTACTATAAACTATGCAAACACCTTTCATTCTGTTTTTTCCAACAACTCTACACCACCGGTCTACACAAATGGGGAAATTTTACATAACAAAAGCAACAAAATGATAGGGGCTGCCTTCGCTGTCATAAATCAATATGTGGAATTTGCTGAGGGTGGTGAGGATGAGAATGCTGATGACCAACCCACAATGAGGAGAAGGAGAAGAGTGTACAGACCCAGGATAACTTACCAGGGGCTACATGAGCTGGAGGTAGTGGAGCGTTATAGGGTGGACAGGGACCTCCTACAGCAAATTGTAGAGCTGTGCTGGCCATGCCTCACACACAGAACCAACAGAGGGGAACCCATCACAGTGGATACTAAGGTATGTGTACGGTTAAGAATACTAGCCACAGGTACCTTCCAAAGGCCAACTGGGGATATCATGGGGATCTCCCAGGCAATAGCATCCAGGGTACTCCACCAGTTCCTGGATGCCATGTCAGCACATGCCGGTGAGCACATATATTTCCACAACACCTGTGAGGCGTTGAACAGCAATATGCATCTCTTCCACCAAATATCAGGTTTGGGTGCTATAGACTGCACGCACATACATATCAAAGCACCACCTGGTGAGTGAGGTAGGGTCTACATAAACTGCATGGACTTCGCCTCCATCAACTGCCAGGTTATGTATGATGCCCAAGGCATTATAATGAATGTGTGTGCTGGCAGCCCTGGAAGCTATCATGACTCCCACATCTGGAATATGATGCAGCTGTACCAGAGATTTGCCAGTGGGGACATCCCATATGGCCACCTAGTGGGGGATGCTGGTTACGCACTAAGCCGTGGCTGATGACACCCATCAGAAATGCACACACACCCAAACGAGAACTCCGTAATGAGGCACATTCACAAACCAGAATCATAACAGAGCATGTGTTTGAGATGCTCAAGTCACGGTTCCGGTGCCTGAACACATCCGGTGGAGCCTTGCAGTACTCTCCAGCTACATGTACCCAAATTTTCAATGTATGTGCCATGCTACACAATATGATCCTGTGGAAACAGCTGCAGCAGGAACATCATGGGGCAGGGCCACACAGCACCCCACCATTGCCAAGGCCAGCACAGGCACAGACTGACTCGGAGGAGGAACAACCTGAGCCTGCCCCTGTAGGCAGAAGAAGGCATGCCCAGTGTGTCCAGGCTTTGGCAAAGAGGCAACGCATAGCACATACACTGACATGGTAGGAACCCAGGGAATGACACCTCTCTCTGACTTGCATATACCGTAAAAGGGATGCCAAACATGACACTACCTGTGCTTAACCATGTATAGGGAGTGTACTATGTGCATCAGACATAGTCAGCCTTCCAGCACCATCCTCAATACTGGCATAGCCACAAGGTAAGTCACTCTCCCTATCAATTGCTGAATGGAGTAGTATGTTCTGCTACTTGTATCTATGGCATGGATGTGAGCATGCAAGTGAATCTGGTGGCTGAATGGGATGGCAGCAGATATTAGACACCTATATGGGCAGCATGAAATCCATAACAAATACTGGTGTCAACATAGTAGGCAGTACTAGACAAGGTGGCAAATCCCACTGCAGGACATGTGGTGGGCCAAATGTGTGTCCATAGGACACACACACATGCATGTCAGTGAGGCTCATATACCCAACAACAGTCTCAGCCAGCAGGACAGGTGTAGATGACCACAAAGTAAGGCTGTTCTAAGGCCTCCCATTGATGGCAACGGAGAACAGCCCCCCCTCCAGACCTACACAGACAGACTACAACAGGTCAGGCAGATGGATGTTAGTTCTGAAGAGTAAGAAATCTGAAACTGAAATGTAGGTCAATAAAACCTAAGATCTGTAATACACTGATATGCCTCTAGTCTGCATGCTAGGTCAGAATACAGAATAAAATGGAAGCCAACAGAGTACCCGAAATACCAATACAGTCATAGAAAATGTTTACAATTGTCAGGTGTGACTCCTCCCCACAATCCTACGTAGAAATGTAGTAACATGTGCGTGTGGGTATAATAACAGTGGAGCACAGATTATCTGAGCTTGCCAAATTAGCAGGATAGAGTGTTGCATGTGTACAATATTCAGGGCTCTGTGTGTTAGGCTGTTGTGTGTTGTATATTGTGTGGAAGTGGTCAGCATGTTGGCATGGAAAGTTGTGTTCCGGTGGCCTACAGCCAGTAATGTTGACGACAGGACCAAGTTCTGACAACTGCAGTACCAAACACAATGCATCTCAGCAAGACCCAATCCAGCAGTAATCCATACTAATTGTTTGGATGTAATATCTGTCACCATCTTAAAGATGGACATGGCATGAATGTGGGCCCAGACATACACACAGTACACAGGTGGAAGTACCCTAGACAGAGAGTGTATAAAATGTTACTGTCAAATGGACACACCTTTGGAATTGTACATACAGGTTAGCAGCACATTAGTTGTCTGTGTAGTATGGAATACTGTTGTAGTCTGGCCAAACACTGGCAGACCACAAAAGGAACAGTTATGAAGTACTGAGAAACTGCTGATGTCCCTGCACAAGCCAGCATAAGGGGAATGCCCCACATATATCTGTGAGTCAGCTGCAAGAAGCTTCCATAGCACACATGCACTCAGCTCACCCCACCATCAGCCACAGGTTGATCACAGATCATATCCCTGCTGTTGGGAATGAGTACAATATGACCTCCACTTCTGTATGGGAATACCCACAGAATGCAGCATGCTGAAGAGGTGTCCCATGTAGGTGTGTCCCTAGCTGTAAGCAGCACTCTGCCAGCATCCACACCAATGGATCAATAAGGACAGAAACTATTGCCATTAACACCTTGCAAAAATACCCTGTCACCCCAGGGGAATCCAGTGGCTTGCAGCCTGGGACTGTAGGAGTGACAGAATGAACTGGCCTACTACAGATGGCCCGCATCACTACCAAATGCCCTACAGTCCTCTGTCAAAGGCCTGTGTCTCACCCGTACTGCCAATGTAGGTTATCTCATGGAGTCCCAAATAATGACATAATGCAGTCCACAGAACACAAATGCAAGGCCATGTCGACAAATTCCAGTAGCATGTCCACCATGTCCTACTGCATGAACTGTGGACCAACCCCTACATACTGCTGGGATGAAGTGATAACAATAGGGATATTTATCAGATATCGCTTGCATAATGTTAGGAAGAGGATAGAATAACAGAGGGGGTAGAAGCATGGATGCCATAGACTGTGTGAAGTCTGAAACTGATGTTTGCCCATACTATCCCTGCCTGCAAACCCAGGAATGGGTGGCTACAAACCTGCTCATAAACCACAATGTGAAGGGGAAATGACCAGATATATGAGCCCTGCCTCTGGGTAACCTGTATAAATCCGTACAGCTGAGAGCTATGGCCATTCTGTCACGTTGATAGATGTACAAGCATGGGATCCTCAGGCACCACATCAGCAAGTGACTGCAGCTCCCGCTCCAGAATGGCATGACTGTGTGAGAATATGTAGGCTGCAGACCACAATACTGGACACAGCTTCATTCATCTTGTATTCCCCAGGAAATTACTGTGAGCAAATACATATATCTGTCAGTAGTTGATGGCATACTACATCACAGTGTAAAACAGTACATATGTCCGAATATCTCTGCTAACACCAAAACCATGTAGCACAAGCAGCACAGACACAATTAGTTACAGTATCCCACTATCCTTTCCCACTATCCTTTGCCCATTGAGACTCCATATTGTCAACCTATCTACAGATATCCTGCAGAAACAGGCTGCTAGCTGTAGGTGTAGAACACAAACGACTGCACTGGAGTACAACATACCTGGAATGGATTCACACATTTAATACAGAAGGTCATACTCGGCATGCTCTCACAGAAATGAAGACCATGTCTGACAACAACAGTGGATTATACATATCTGGCAGTCACAGATTTCTGTGCACACACACCACATTGCACACCAGTCATGCTTTCCACACACATCAGATAGGAATACACACATATATCCAAGGTCAACACACAATAGTTCAAACATACACAAATAGAGATGTGGGGAAGAGAGAGACAGTGACAAAGAGCTTCCCATCATGAGGCCTGTCCCACCCACCACACATCCAGTTGGCCAATATCACATGATGTGCCAATATCTATCACTGTAGACATTTGCTTCTATTAGCCCTAAGCACTATAGTGTCTATGGTGCTTGTAATAATTGTGTAACATGACAGTACAAGTCATTATTCATCTAGCAGTCGTATACACAGTCAAATGTAAAGTTGTGTGTGACTGAGTGTTGTGTGTGTGTTTCCAGAGGACTGGTTTTTGACCTATTCACACACACTGCACTCCCCATTGCCGTAGTTTAGCTAGCCTGCTGATGTCAGTCACCTTGAAATACTTCTTTGGACAATGATCAGCCCTACAAGCTCTGTGGCATGTGCAATAACTGTGTAATGCTATAGTGTGATGTACTATTTAGGTAGGACTTCTAATCCCAGAAATGGCAACTGTGAAACTTTGTGTGTGTAGAGAACAATGATTTTTGAGGCCATTCATAGACACTATACCTCCCATTGCCCTACTTTAGCAAGCCTGCTGTCATTCACCTTGAAATACACCTTTGGAGAAAGGCTAGCCCTATAAGCTCAGTGGCGCATGCAATAACTGTGTAATGCTATAGTATAACATACTAGTTAGGTAGAAGTTCTAATCCCACACATAGCACTAGTGAAGCTCTTTTGTGTGTAGGGATCAATGATTTTGAGGCCATTCACTGTCACTACACCTCCCATTGTCCTACTTTAGCAAGCTTGCTGATGTCAGTCACCCTGAAATACCTCCTTGGACAAACCTCAGCCCTGTAAGCTCTGTGGCACGTGCAATAACTGTGTAATGCTATAGTGTGATGTACTAGTTAAGTAGGAGTTTTAATCCCTGACATGGCACCTGTGAAACTGTGTGTGTGTGTATAGGGATCAATGATTTTGAGGCCATTCACAGTCACTACACCTCCTATTGCCCTACTTTAGCAAGCCTGCTGTCAGTCACATTGACATATCTCCTGGGACAAAATTCAGCCTTGTAAGCTTTGTGGCATGTGCAATCACTGTGTAATGCTATCATGTGATGTACTACTTAAGTCGGAGTTCTAATCCCAGACAGGATAATTATGAAACTCTGTGTGTGTTGGGAACAATGCTTTTGAGGCAATTCATAGACACTACACCTCTCATTGCCCTACTTTAGCAAGTCTGCTGATGTCATTCACCCCTATAAGCTCTGTGGCATGTGCGATAACTGTGTAATGCTATAGTGCAACATACTAATTAGGTAAGAGTTCTAATCCCAGCCATGTGTGTGTACAGAGTAATGCTTTTGAGGTCATTCATGGTCACTACAACTCCCAGTGTCCTACTTTAGCAAGCCTGCTGATGTCAGTAACCTTGAAATACCTTCTTGGACAAAATCCAGCCCTGAAAGCTCTGTGGTGCATGCAATAACTGCGTAATGCTCTAGTGTGATGTACTAGTTAGGTAGGAGTTCTAATCCCAGACATGGCAACTGTGAAACTCTGTGCATGTGTGTACAGAGTAATGCTTTTGAGGCCATTCACAGTCACTACACCTCCCACTGCCCTACTTTAGCAAGCCTGGTGTCATCTACCTTGAAATATACCTTTGGAGAAGGCTAGCCTTATAAGCTATGTGGTGCATGTCATAAATGCGAAACAATGTAGTAGCAGTAACTATACAGCTATGGGTTTGAATCTCATCTGTGGCAAGTGTTTGTGTGTGTGCGTACCTCAAAGATTATGTCCCCAGTTACAGCCAGTACACATCTCAGAGCCTGAATTTAGCACTCCTGCAGATATTCACCTTATAAGTATATGTTGTGAAGCCTATACCATGTCAGGTCAGTGGTGCATGTGGTAAATGTGTAACATAATGGTCCGTAAAGGTTGTTTGAGGTCTGAACCTCACCCCTGACAAATGTAAATGTGTGATTAGGGTAAAATTATTTTTGGATCTCTCACCCACTACCTCACCCAATGCCAGTATTTAGAAGGGATGGTGATGTACCTCACCTTAGAAGTACCTTGGGACAACATCCATCCAATAAGCTCTGTGGCACGTGCAATAAATGCAGTACATTGTAATAGCAATACCATAGCTAAGTAGGCGTTTGAATCTCAGTACTGGCAAGTGTGTGTGTGTCATCAGTATCTTGTGTGGAGGTAGCTCTGATTGTGTAATGACAGGATGCATTATGGGGTGAGTTTTGCTAAATTATTATATTGAGGACCTACTATATGTCACAATGTCCACCTTACAAGGACAACAGATGTCAAACAGCAGAGAGGCTGGTGTAGACAATCCATAGTCCATGTGACATTATGGATCAGTGAACAATATAGGCAACCCTTGTATTACTCTGAGAACACTCTCCACCCATGTCTCATACACAAACACACTTGGCTAGACAACAACCACTATATTGGTAGTGTCCTGCATATCTGCATATTGCCCACAGATAGTAACCACAGTGTGATTGCAGTGGACATGCCTGTTGATCACAATACTGCCACTGACATCAGAATGTACTGTGATGTGTAACATCTCCTGACTGCGTGTTATCCAGCAAGTAAAAGGACATGGCACCCTGTTCCATCCTTACAATAGGCAAATAAATGCTTACAGTAGTCCTTTGCTAAGTTCTCCACTGGACGCCTGCAACAACTGCAGAGTCTGCAAATGTAACCCATAAAGGGAATACCATGCCTTATACACATGCCCTGTATGGACAGATGCCATTAACTCCACTGAATACCAGTATCTTGCTGTCAATGTAGATGCAGGCATGACCTCAGTTCCATAGCCAGGTATCATCAGATGATAATCTGTCCACACAACATGCCCCAGAGACTACAAGTACACTTCCACACATCACAGAACATGCATGTCGGACATGTGCACAACCCAGACACTGTCCATGTTATGGAATATAGATCACATACATGTCAAGCATTGCACAACTCTGGCCACTCACAATAGTAACCCAGAGTGGATAGTGAATACAATACCCACCTGTGTGAGCCAATCAAGGGACTACACCCCTGAGCCACACTGGAGACCATTGTCATGTGGCCTGATACCAAGGTAGTCTCTTTGCCTAGTCTTGTACAGCTTTCTGGCACAGTCAACTACTACCCACCTGTGAAGCAATGAATCCATACATGTCAGTACTGGCAAATGTGTGTGTGTGTGTGTGTGTAGATTGAGTTTGAAGCAATTCATACTCACTACACCTCCCATTGCCCTACTGTAGCATGCTTGCTGATGTCAGTCACCTTGAAATAACCCTTTGGCCATACATCAACCTGATAAGCTCTGTGACATGTGTGGTAACTGTGTAATACTGTAATGTAGCAAACTAGTTAGGTAGGAGTTCTAATCCTGACCCTGCCAACTGTGATAATGTGTGTGATTCCCTGAGAGAGTGTGGTTGTGTCTTCCTTGACACCTGCTTTTGTGGACACTTACATGTACTATACTTCCCTTATCCCTCCTTTATCACTGTTGCTGATGTCACTTACCTTCAAAGATACCTTTGGACAACTCTTCAACATATAAGCTCGTGGCACGTGCAATACCTGCATAACAATGTAATAGCAATACATAGTCAGGTAGGGGTTTGAAACCCAGTACTGATAAGGGTGTGTGTTGTCAGTGTCCTGTTGGGGTGATTGTGTAATGACAGGGTCCATTACAGTGTGGGTTTTGCCACATCATTATATTGAGGAGCTACATGTCCCACTGCCAACATTTTCCAAACATTGTAGAGATTGTTGTCGACAATCCTCAGCCATAAATGTGTACAGCCATGTGCAATTACCATGTGACAGTATGGATTAGTACACAATATAGGCAACTGTCACATTGCCCAGATACCACTCTCCACCCATGGATCATACACAAACATGTGTGGCTCTTACTCTCCTACTTCCTTCCTTACTTTGTCTGTCTCTCTCACTCCCTCTCTGGTGGATGTGGAAAAGTACACCTGCTTTGCTTAGGCAGCAGCTTGAGTTTTGGAAGTGATGCTCAAGATCAGCTGATGGCCTGTGCACGAATTGCAGTCCCCCACTAGCTAATTGCATGTGGAACAGCTGTGGTATCATTCCTATAGCCAATTGCATGGAAACACACTCCTGTAACTAAGCACTTCATGTGGCTGTTGGTCATTTTCCTTCACTGTGAGCAGGACTTCATGTGGGTGTTTGACAAACAATATCACAGAGGGTAGCTGGATATACCTCTTACAACATACACTATAAAGACAGGGCAACAAACAGGAGTGGGATGTTCCAGACATGAGGACAGAATGTAAGTATTGTTCTGCTACGTTTGAAGTAATGTTAGTTTACCAGGGCTTGTATGGATATGGCTGTTCTACATGATTTAATATTTGTCATGACAGTGTTATGTGGTTGAGGAAACTCTCACCTGTAGGGCTATCTGCAGACTGGCCAGTGTTTGGAGTTTTACATGTGTTGTGTTACTCACACATTTCCTATCTTTAGAGATGCAGTAGCATACTCTGAGGATTGCAGTCAGTACATGGTGACAGGCATGTGAGTTACTGACTTCATATCCCTCAGAAGACATATGTCACAACAAACCCTGTTACATCAGTAAATGTATGGGTTTACCACAGCATGTCAATATTGGCCCTGTGTTTCTGCCTCCAGCCACAACTCTGTCAACCTTTGTACATATGTCATGCAGTAAGAGGTGTAGAAGTTCAGTACATCATTATTTACTAACATCATATCTGATAAGCCAGTGAGATATCAGAGTGCTAGACATGTTATGTACAGTAGGCCTTATATTTGAGGACAAAACCTGGACATTCTTCTGTAGTGTGTACAGTAGTGAGGTCTGTGTACTTATGGTGATTGTTGACAGAGGATGTATTGTGAATATGTACCTTGGCCTGAGTACAGACTGATAGATGTCATTGTTCTTGGTCTTGTTCTATCTGATGTTCCATGCTGCTGCAGTGTATGGTACCCTATCGGCGTACATGTCCCATACCACAGTCAGGCATTGGAATACACTGTGTATTGGCCCAGTGTGTGTGTGACATATGAGAATGGTGTTGACAATCCATATACTGTAATATTAATTACACTTACCATATGTGACTGTGGCTGTGTTCAGGTGGGTTGTGGATATGCACTTTCACACAGATGCCTGTTACTCCATGCTGTTACATGCCTGTAGAGCCTGCTATATTTGCAAGTACATGTGTATTCCCCTATAAGAAATGTAGGCCAGTGTTGTGGGAGTCTGCCTGTAGTTTGCACAATGCTTTGTGACATGCCTAGCAGCTCAGTGTATTTACCCAGTGTGATGTTATCTCCAGATATTTGTCGGATGTACTGTTGCTGGGCCACCATAACTGTTGTGTATTTCTGACAAAGCAGTGGGATGCTGTACAGATGTATGCCACTCACAGGTGGGTAGTATGTGGGCTTCTGACCTCTGCTCCTCCAGTTATTATGTGGCAGGACTGGAGTGTGTGAATGCATAAACTGTGTGAGGTTATCTATTCCAGTATTTTTGTGATATCCCCATTTACATGGCTGTAAACATCCACTCTGTCAGGCTTGGTCCACACATCTTGCTCTAAGGTGTTTTGTGTATACCTCTGGACTGACCAGAGTGTGTCAGACTGTCCACATTTATTGGTCATGCCTCTGCTGTGTGGTACTGCACTATGATGATCTTATGATGTCTGTCAGTAACTGATGGCATACACGTCAAGATCAGATGTGACTTCCCACACATTTCTGTTAAGACAACTCCTGTTACAGTAGCAACATTCTACATTTATACCTGCAATACTTACATGACATCCGCTTGCAGAAAGAGGTTGTGACTATTGGTGCTGAGGTATGAGTCCACTACATGTTACGGACATATGCTCTACCTATATACATGTGTGTGTATATATATGACCATATATATAAAATGCAATATACATATATGTGTATGTACATGTATAGATATATCTACATACATGTATATATATCCATATCCTTATGTGTACACGAGTGTTGCATTTACCTTCCCAGACATATCACACCATATTTATCTCATATGTGTTTATACAGATATAACAACATACTGATTCAACAATACGTCCACTAACAAGTACTACACAATTGTACTACATCAAAGTAGTTGTTCACTACTATTCAGTATGTGTACTGACAGATATATTGGAAAAAAAATCAACAAATGTCTTCACAGCTGTGATGGCTTAGGGGTTTACTGCTCTGACTATACTGTACAGGGTCCTGGGTTCTCACGGGCTGTTTATTTTGTTACTAGACAGAACAAGGACTGTTGTATACCAAGTGGTTAAGGCAGTTTTGAGCAGCTTTAAGTGGGTTTGCCTGATGGAAAGCAGTGCTAACATACAGTTAAATGTATAAGCGCTTAAACCATGTTGACTTTGCTTACCAGTGCACAAATCTACTTAGGCTTTATACTGCAGCAATGCTGAAACCTGCTAAGCATGGCTCAGCCCTGGTAACCAGTGATCACATTCCAGTTCAATAAAATAGCAGGGTAATGACATCTTTATTCCATGTACATAACATGCATCTATGTGCTGTCATTACAGTAGTAGGAGTGCGAGTCTACTGTCTGGGACACCTGAGTATATATGACTTGTACAACACTCTTTTCCATTTAAACGTGTTTCATACATGGGTAGTATGCCAGGTTATATGCAGTCACACTGGCATTTAGTGTATTACTACTATTGACAGTGCTTTCCAAGTATGAGTATATTGCAGATTGTAGCAATGGAACCAAACACCCTGCATGCAAAGATGGACTCTTGAGTCCTCACTATCATGTTCTTGGTGTGTGAGCTGTGTGTCATTACGTATTTGCTACTGGATATTGATCTGACGTGGATATTAATTGTAGACTACTGTGTGTATAGGACGTGTCATTGAGGGCTGCTCTCATGTAGTAATGACATACCTATCAGTGTCAGATGTCGGTCAACACATTCATCCTAATGCATAACCAGTTGGCTGTCTGTTGTGTGTAGAGATGTCAGGTATCCATCTTGGCTGCTTACAGGCAATTTATGCTTTACTGACATGTCTGCCCAGCTGTGTTATGAATGCCACAGCTAGGAATCCCCATGTACCACATGCCATGGATACCTCAACTACACTACCAGAGTCAACAAAACATGCTTGAGTACAGGTCTTCAAGACAGACACTGACCATGTCATGTAATACATCTCAACTGGAGCACCTCACTGGCCCTCTGCAACAGGCAACCAGATGATTGGAGGTGGTATTTAACTCTCACCCTGAGGACGTCTCATGTGGCACCAGTTGATAGATGGCCTACTGGCACATGGCAGGTGGCATGATATCACTGTACCCATATCCCCTACTCTTCCCATTTCTCCATAGACAATATCCTGGTGAGCACCTTCACCTATGGACCCCTGTACTAACAAATGTGTCAGTGTGCATTACTGAGAACAACAGTGTCTGTGTGTTTGTAAACCTGTAGTTGAATACCCAAAGAGCCTTCACACCCTCCACTGCCATAGTTAGATATGGCTGCTGCTGTAATGGACATTGCATGTACCTTGTTACACTCTTCACCATATGGGCAACCTGGAGCTTGCAGTACCAGCACAACACTGTTGTACAAATGGGTAGATAGGCATGGGTTACCCTCTGAGTCCTGGCAAATGTGTGAAAGTGTGTATATTTGTAGGATACAGCATTCTGAAGCCACATTCTCCTAATACAATACACCTTGCCGTACAGTATAAGGGATAGTGATGTTGACCATAGGAAAGCCATGACAAAGCATCACCCTACTATACCTGTGACATGTGCAATAGATGCATATCCCTGTAGTAGCGCACTTGAGATAGACAAGGGGTTGTATTGCAGTCCTAGTCAATGGATGATGGTGGGTATGTCAGAGTATTATCATGGGTTTCAGTGAGTACAATATCCAATGTGGGGTATGGGTGCTGGGTATACTGTCTTTACACCATGGTATCCCCAGTACATGTCCCAAGGTCCACTGTATGGGGACCACTGTCACCATCAACCATATAGGTAACTGATTACACTATCCCGCCCAATGATGCATCTAATGTGTGCAACTTATCTGTAACAGAATGGACACACTGACAAGGTAGTTAGCACTGATAAACCTAGGTCTCTCAGATGTGTGTATGACTATTATGTTTTTGTCGGTGTGTATATATGTCACACTATGTATTGTTCATAAACAACCAGTACCCCCATTACCATACTGCACAAGGCCTGGTGATGTTCTTCACTTAACAAGCAACCTGGGACACACCTCATCCAAAAGCTATGTGGTTTGTGCAATTAAGACCACACACATTAGTAGCAATAAGTACCTATGTAGGGGTTCTACTCTCAGTGTTGCCAAGTAAGCGTGTGTGTATATGTGAAGGGATCTACTTCAGTTTGCAGAAAATACATGCCCCAGGAGGTCATCTGGTCAAGAACTGACTAGCAAATGCTAACATTTCACAGGTATCATCTTGTGGAAATTCATTCCATCAAAACTAGTAGTAGGTGTGTAGATGGCCTCTTGCCCACTGTATATCTGTACAGTGATACTGGGGTTGGTATATATAGCTGGATGTCGATCTTGTGGATACAGCCACCATCACTGCGGTTATTGAGTGTATCCCCCTGCTTAGTCAGCTGTAATACTGTACAGTTTATGTTAACAGGTTAAGTAGTTGTCAATCACACTATCTGCGATTCTGCACCACCCCACACACTCCAAAGAGTTAGGGATGTGCCACCCACACAAGCACACCTATGTTTACCAAGATGAGGATCGCACTACATTGGAAGAGGGAGAAAATACCCTGCCAGTACCATCGTCAATGACATTAAACTAGCAGACTGATTATTTCACAATGTGATGGTGTGCCTATTCTGACTAGGTGGAATTACATAGGCTAAAATGGGTTCTCTGCAAAAGTACATCCATCCATGTGCACAGTATTCTCTGTGTATTGCATCAACACCAAAGCCTCTGTGTGTTAAACACAAACATGGGGTGTGTACCACCCCGTACACTTACCATTATCCACTGCAGAAGGGCTGCTGAGATCAGCCACCATGCATGCACTTGTATACACCCCTCAGACATATCAGAAATGTGGCACATGTCGTAACTGTTATACAGACCTATAACTTGTATTCAGCTGTACCCAGGATATGGCACAGTCAGTGTCACCACAGTGCCATACCCCTTGTAGGAAACAACAGCAGACCAACATCCTGCTGACACATAGACACCTACAACACAAATGGAGTTCACTATGGAGACCACAATCACTCAGTGTTAGAAACAGTTATAATGCATCATGGCTGGACAGCTACACATCCTGACATGAGCATTAAACTTTAGTGCTGAAAACATGTTACACAGCATTACATTGGTACACCTTAGTACAGTCACCCTGTGCATCAGAACCATATTAGCCTGTCCCTGCATCAGTGTCATGGATGTGGCACAGGTATCATATGTACAGGGTGTGTTGAGGGTTTGCCAGAGACCTAGGCACTTGCCATAGTCACCACACTGTCCTGTCCCATGCCACCACCCACCATCTGTCCATCATCTATGGCCACTGGTGATGGGGTAGGTATAGGCAATGTGACTGCGTGTGGGGATGGGGTGGATAATAGTGGGATTAAAATGATGGAACAGCTTCAGCCCCTGACAACCCTGCATGTGCCTCACCACACCTATCATTGTCAGTCTGTATGGATACTAACATTAGTTTGCCTGCAGGAAGGACCCTGACCCACCTCACCACGTGTGAAGGGAAAACAAGAAACACACTTAAGACCTGTACATCACTGCTTAACTGTATACACACACACACACTTACAGGTGAGGTTGCACAAAGATATTACACACAGACCTCTCATTATCCATCTGTCAACATGCATGATATATGGCACTCTGCATGCACTGCAGCTATAGTCAATCCGTTACCAACATTATACATCTCTGATGCATGAGCTGTGTTCGTAGGTGATGCCCCTTCCCCTGGAAAACACTGCACCCATGTACACAGTATTGCTGTGCACCTGTTCAGCACCCTGGCATTTACTGCGCACCATACGTCACAGGCGTACACTCCATTGCTGAATGTGTGAGTCAGTTATGTTTGTTCTGCTGCTCACAGCCCCTATGTGTTTGTCCGACACATACCTGGGATGATATGTGGACAGATGTCAATAGTGAATGCTAATGTCTGATTTGCAGACCTCATCATCAGAGGTGCATGTATGACCAATAAAATGCAATTACACTGACAACCTTTAAACCTTACTGTGGCTATGAGGAGTTTACACACCCTTATTGACATGACACGCTGTTCCCCGAGAGACCACACACAAACCTGGTATGTGACATATGACCTGTGCAATCAAATGCAGTATCACACAAATGTGTCAGTTGTGCAAATGCTGATTGAGATGCATAGAATATGTGGGTGCATAAGTGTGCACACCCTTAACATGATGGTTTGTTGCATCAACTGTTAAATGTACTACAGCAGTCACTATTGCTGGAAGGGGGTATACTGGTATGGCCCATCTGCACTTGCCAGTATTTGGTCACTCTGCTACAAATGTCCCTCAACTCTGCAAGGTTCAGTCATGTGCACAGCCCTTTAAGGTTACACAGTGCCTTCACTATTGCTGTGGAGTCAGGGCTATGTTTACCACAATTCATGACCTTGACTGTATGCAGATACAGCCATTCTTAGTGAGCTTTGGATGTCTGCTTCAATTCACTGTTTCAGGATGACACCCCTTCCCATCCTTAGCCTTTTTGCAGATGCTTGACAACTATGATCTACACAAGTGTCATTTTGCAGTGTCCCAAAATCAGAACACCATGTGTACTAGCCTAATCCCTGCTAATGAACGGCAAACATACAGCTGTACACTGGCACCAGCAAGGTATAGACGGGGATGGTGGGCCTGAGTTGGGGCTTGTGCACCACTTGTATCTTAATTGATACTGTCTGTATGTTTCAACCCTGGTCTCAGTACACCATTACACATTGCAACACATGCCTTTATGGGAGTTTTGATGTTATGCATATGCTAGCTGTAGACAGCCCAGGATGTTTCCTGTGGAACAACTGTCCCATCTGATTATCTTAACCCATAGGCCACACTTATGCAGAATCCAGGTGATTGTCGACAGGTACTGCACAGCCAGTACTTGCTAGACATTCCTGCAACTCCCTCAGTGTTGCAGCATGTTTCTTGGCAGCCTCCATGACCATATCATATGTCATCATCTGTCTTGGATGTCAATCTGTTTATTTTCTAAATTAATGTTGTAACATACATGACTGTTTGTAATGGTAAGGTACATGTCCCACTCCTGCATGCTACCTGTTGGGTATGGGATCCATTCCATGGTTTGTAAGATCTGTGCAAGCCACCGCTGCTTCTGTTGCAGATGAGTGGGCAGATGTGATGGACATGCATCTTGAACAGCAGAACATTTCTTGGTGTGACATCACAGACCTATACTTGATAGAAAAGCGAATGCTGTCAGTATCTCAAAAGCTGCTTCCACAATACATCTGGAGTGTGTGCGCACATATGCTTCCCGTGTTTAAGGTATGTGTTCCCCATATTTGCTATCCTAACATAGGATTCAATATTACACATTCATTGCTCATGTTAGGACCACATTACAGGTTGTAGAATGTAGTACTATGATATGCCGTTATATAGATCTGTAACAGTTGCCATTGTAATAGTGGTGTGTGTGTGTGTGTGTGTGTGTGTGTGTAATATTAATATATACATTATATATATATATATATATATATATATATATATATACATACATACATACATACACACACATACACACTGTTGTAGCAGGTACAAGGGTGATGTTTCACACATGTTCCTACTGTAGGTCATTTGTCCCACCATTATGTTCATCTCTGTGCACACATCTTGCAAAGACAGGTTGTTAGTTATATTGCAGGACTCTTACATACCCTTCAGATATGCTACCATGGTGACCACTGTGATGCAGTGCCTTTAACAGCAATAAGTGAATATGTACAGCATGCATTATGGATAGGTGTGTTAAATGTGTGTATGGCAAATACCATGGCCATAACAAGGCCGGTGTATTGGCAAACCTGAACAACACTACCATACTCACCAGTTACAGGCTGCTGCTTCAGAGGTATACCAGAGGAACCTACATAGTTGTGTGAGATATGTGATGTCAGAAGCCAAACCTGTGGCATTGGTACAGGATAGGAGCAGGATTTCAGTACAACAACAGTACAAAACCATAATACTACAGATTATGCACAGCTGTTCATTACTACAATGCAACAAACTATATATATATATATATATATATATATATATATATATATATATATATATATATATATTATCTCACATATGCATGATTAAACTCTACAAATGCAGATGAGCAACAGTAGTCTACTGATGTGCCCTGTGGCCTTACCTGCAAGCTCCTCATCCATTGTGTGGGTAGCACCCACCTCCACAATGCTATCAGCTGGGTCTTGGCTTTACTGACGGGTAGGTGCCGAGACTGGCAAGGGGCTCCTCAGCATGTGTCAAGGGAGTTGGATGACATGACCACCCCCCCCCCCCCATGGCTAGCTGGTCCCTTCTAACTGCAGCAACACGCCGACAGGTGTTGCAGATGAGGTCAATGCAGCAATGTTGGACCTGTTCATAACTGCGGTTATGCAGGCTGACAGAGTTTACCCTGTGGACAAGCTCGTTCCACGGGGCGGCCCTCTCCTGCAGATCCTGGTCTGTACGGCCAAAGAGCGTGTGGTAGTGCTGTACCAGATACTTGATTATGGCACCAATTTCCTGGGGGAAATGCTCTCTAGACATGGTGCCCAAAAGACAAAGAGGAAAAAAGGTCTGAAGACCTCATACTGCAAGGATATGATAGTTGTTAATTGACATCTCTGCGCCCCCCCCCCCCATATCTGCAACAATAATCTGAACACACAACTCAACGGGTATGTTTACAGCAAACCTACTATTGGGACATATATCGTATTGTACAACAAATAGTGCAATGCATTTCTAGTTATGTTCCATGTTGAAACACTATCACTGGTGGCCTGTAGCTAACAGTCACCTGCATGCCATTGTTAAGGGCCACTATGGTTCCATATACACGGGTTCTGTTTGCTATGTGACTGCTCCAAGTCTGGTGTTTTGTGTTAATGGGGATATCTGTGCATGCTGGTAGAAGTAATTCTGGATTGTGTGGACTATTACTACCAACATATGTTCTATAACTGTGACACAATAGCATGTTTGGGAAACCTGTTCCCAGCAGAACCACCTCTCCCACCTCATCTGGTCAGGTTACCAGGCCACAGCACATCTGGAACCCATCCCGGAATGTCATCAGCTGCTGGTCTTGCACTACCTTCAGGTGGAACCACCTCAGGGGATGGTGTTCACTCCCCCCCATGGGAGCACACACAGACAGGATCCTGTCACCTGAAGTCAGGTCCAGGATCTGTTGCACAGGGAGCTCCACAGAGACTTGGAGAATGTGCTAAACTACCTTGAGGCCCTCGGTACACAATTACAGGGTCCGTATGCTCCTCCTGCTCAGCCCCCAAGCTCAGGCGCCTTCAGGGCCGTGAATGTGCAGTTGACTGCCCACGGGTGGGGACCTTGGTCCCACTGTTTCCATTTGGGGGCTCATGGGATTCCACTTTCCAAACACCACTCCTCATCCAAGGTGTCCACTACATGTCATATACCACCCCACTATGCGGTCTTGTCAGTCTTCCAACCAAACCTACCTCCCCAAATATAACCAATATCCTTCCCCAACATACCAATCTCACCTTCACAAACAAGGACAATGTGTTCCCAAAATGGATTTCACACCAGACATATCTGTCCATTTTGCACTCGCTTACTACTGTATATATAGGTGTGATGTTTTCTCAAACATATCGTGCAGCACTGTCATTCAACAGTAGGGGAAATGTGTGCGTGTATGTGTGTGTGAACATACATTATATATATATATATATATATATATATATATATATATATATATATATATATACATACATACATACATACACACACACATACACATAATGGGTCTACTTCAAAACATCTAAAACCCGTAACATCTAATTTTATACCATCTAATCACTAGAAATCACAAGAAAATAACATCCCCTCCATATGTAATGACAGCAAACTACCGAATACACTTTTTACTATGTTTTTCCCTGCACCCCCCCGTAAGTTAAATATACCAACCCCAAGATCGCACTACAGTGGGAAAAAGTATTTCCTAACCCCACTGTTATCAAGCTCCCCTACAGAAACATAGTAAAAAGTGTGTTTGGTGTAGTTATATATTGAGGGGGATGTTATTTTTATGTGATTTGTAGTGTTAAGATTTTATGAAATTTGACTATGGGTTTTAGATGTTTTGACAGGGGCCTGTGTGTGTGTGTGTGTGTGTGAGTGTGTGTGTGTATCTGTACACACACACACACACATATATATTATTTATATATATATATATATATATATATATATACATAATTATATATACATAATTATATATATTATATATACATACACACACTCAAACATCAGGTCCACACTTTTTTCCTCCACAGTGGCACTGTTCTCCCTGCTACAAAACAGAAGGGTGTCACATGTGGACACTGCCCAACATTAGGGGGGTATATACAGGGACAGACTGCAGGTAAGCCTATTACAAACCTATGACATTTGTGCATGATACATTTCACATAAACATGACTGTCCTGCAGGTGGTGGGGTCTGAAACCCATGTGTCTATTATAACTTCCTTACTTCCACCACCAGTTATTTGCCACACTAATATAGATGTCTTGAGGTACAGAACACACACTATGATGGCTTACATCTTTGTCAGTGCTGACCTGCATAGTTGACAGGTATGGCCCTCTGCCCATAGGGCCAGATGCTATGTCCATAGCAATTGTTCAGCAGGACATCATTACAAGTCTTGATGGCACATATAAATCTTTCCACATAATCTATCCCATTATTACAGACCAAGTTTGTTTGTTTGTGTCTTTTGGCTTTTCCCGGTTAGGGGTCGTCACAGCAGAACTCCAGTCCGCTAATGATTGGCAGTAGATTTTTACGTACTGGATTGCCAGGCCTAACGCACAACCTTCAACGAAGGAACGCCCATTCACGCATATCGCTACACAGAAGACGCTCTGAGAAATGAACGGGCAACGTCTAACCGTAAGCAACAACGCTACCGCAGCACCACCACCACAGTATTATTACAGACCAAGTACTACTTGGTCTGTAATAATACTACATTCAATTACATGCATACAGGTATGTAAAACATATATGCGTGTAATTGAATGTAGTATTATTACAGACCAAGTACTATATTCAATTACATGCATATAGGTATGTAAAACATATATGCGTGTAATTGAATGTAGTATTATTACAGACCAAGTACTACATTCAAGTACATGCATATATGTTTCACATACCTGTTTGTCCTCTTCTAGGTACACTTTATGCGTCCCTCATTCTATATACTTTTGCTTTGGTTTGTAGTTTTAATTTTTTTCTCTCTGTCTCTCTCCACTACAGGGACTGAGCTGCTTCGAATAGGTTGCAGCATGAGTTTTGTAGGGGATGCTCACGATCAGGCGATGGCCTCTGCACCAGTGTTCACCACTTGCTAATTGCATGCAGCCACCTGTGTAATACTTCCAATTACCACTGTCATGGAAACCCACTACCATAAATTACTACATCATGGGGCATTGTCCCTTTAACTTCCTGTATGGAAGACATACTTCCTGTGTGTGAGCAGCAGTGTTACAGACAGCAGGTAGCAATACCTCTTAGAACATGACTTGCAGACACAGGCCAACTACATATTTGAATAAGGTTCCAGACCTACGGACAGTATGAGTATTGTTGCTATATGCACTGAATACCGCTAGTTTTACAGGGTGTGTGTGTGTGTACATGTTAGTTTTGCATGGAATGCAGTCTGTCCGCATAGCTCTCAACTGTGGGCCTATCCACATGATGGACAGAGGATTGGCTGTTATGTGTTGTCTGTTCACCACATGTCTTGTCTCTGATATATCAGTGGTATTCTTTCTGTTGAATGCTATCAGTACATGGCTATGTCCATTTGTGTTTCTGACTTCATATTCTTAAGGGTATGTTGCAACCAATTCTATAACACCAGCAACTTTCACAGTGTATAACAGCAATATTGCAAATATGGCCCTGTATTCCAGCCTGTCCTCCACTTATATACCAGGCTTTGTCCATATGTCATGCAGTAAGAGGTTAAGTAGTGGCCTATTATTATTTAATGCTGGCATTCCTATCATTCCAGTGATGATACGGACTCCCACACAAATTGAGGGGTAGGGTCCATATATACGAAGCCTACAGCTGGACAAAACGTGTGTGATCTTATGCAGTCCAGTATGTAACACAGTTATATGCACTTTTAAGTCATTCTATGAGGGAGGGGTATGCACCATTTTTAACCTAGGCTGTTACAATATCAATAGTAAGACACATGAAGGTATATGGCTGTACATTTTCATACATTTCACCATGGGAACAGTGGTGGGCTATTGCTTACTGTCTTACAGACTGTTCTGTTTGTCAGTGTAAAGTTAAGCATGGTTATGTAAGAGATACACTTGCATTGTGACAATTTAATTCTTCCCCCCTCGGGGTTTAATTATTTTTGCCCTCGGGGTTGAGGACAGAGTGTAATTGGAGGCTGCTGAACTAAATCTGTAATTTACTAGTGTTGATTGATTCTTATCTTCCAGGCAAGTGTTTTTTTTTTTTTTTTTACTGTTGTACTACTTGAAGGCCTTAGCCTGGACAGCAACATATGTTATGCTTTCAGATTACTGTATCAAATGTTTTGTTTGAGAGGTGCATTACTCAGTTATTATGCATTTCAAACACCTAACTGCTATATGAAATGGCATAAACAACCAAAATAAATGTATGCAAACGTGTGTGGTGTCATATCCTTTGTGTCTGTGGGTATATGTTTCATGCAATAATTGTCTTTTGCATGACAGAATCAAACACTGGCCATTTTAAAAGGTGGCAATTGAAGGAATACTGGCTGTTCGATATGCTGTGTACCCTCTAAATATATATCTTCTTATACATATCTATAAGTAATAATATATGTGTATATACATAAATATCTGTGTGCATCATTGGAATGTTTACTGCTTCCAGATTGTACATTCCCTATGACAGACTGTTCTGCAGGATATAGGTTATTGATATCCTGACATCATACAGCTGAGATAGATTACTGTTAACTTGCTGTGGCTATGTTGTGTAAGGATCTGGGTATGAGACTAGCAATTGTTGGCTATTGTGTTGCAAGGTAGATCTGTTCAGCTGTGGAGGAGGGGATGATATCAATACTTACAGCAAGTACTTATTTTGAGCCCCTTCACCCCCATTAACAGTGCCTTTGGTCTTATATATATATTACATATACACACACATATACACATTTCCCTTACTGTTGAATGACTGTGATGGATGATATGGTTGAGAAAACCACTTTACATCTGAAATGGCTTAGTGGTAAATCACTTTGGCTATAGTGTAGGGTCCTGGGTTTGAGACTTGCAAGGGCCAATTATTTTGTTGCTGGGCAAAACAGGGTCTGTTAGAGACAGAGTGATTAAGGCACTTTAAAGCAAAGCAGTTGTAAGGGGGTTTGCTTGGCGCTAAGAAATGCTTACGAACGCCCCTAAACCCATGCTAATTTCAAATAAAGGAAAAAAAAAAGGAAGATAGGAAAGTGGTGAAATTGGGGCAAGTAGGGGGACATACAAGAGGAGAAACAAGTAGGGATGTGCAAGACGGGTGTAGGAGAGGACCATAGCTCTGCATTTCTTTGGCAGCAACAGCTGCTTTCAATGTGGGCAATTTAGAATTTGGAGCCTCATACCCTACAGGGAGGAGTGTGGGCATCATACAACATGGATGATTGACCGGGTTAGATTGTGTGTTGGGTACATGTCTCTGGGTGAAATGCAGAGCTATGTATGGGACGTGAGTTTTTTTTTTTTTGTGGGACAGATGTTTTTTTTTTTTTTAAGGTGAGAGTGGGATGTTAAGGAAGGATTATCAGTAAGTGGTGAGGGAAGTTTGGTAGGAGGAGTTGCATTTGCGGACAGACAAAACAGCAGACAGGGGCAGTGTACGACATGAGGGAATAAACACCTTGACAGGGAGGGTGGTTGGGAATCCGAGGCTCATGAGCCCCCCAGATGGTAGTAGTGGCACTGATGTCCCCACCCGATGGCAGTCACCACTACACCTTCACAGCCCCGAAGGTGGCTGTGCTGGGGGCTGGGCGGGCTACCTGTGCCAGCCTGCCCTCCACCTGGAGCAGGCAGTTATCCAGCTCCGTCTGGAGGACATTGCGCACCATGCCACAGACCTCGTCCCAGGTGAAATCCTCACCACGCCTACTTGCAGGGGGGGCAAAGCCCCATCTCCTGCAGCGGTTCCACCCAAGGGTGGTGCAGGACCAGCAAATGAGGGCAGTTTGGGTTGGGTCCCAGACATGCTGGGACACAGTGCCTCGGCCAGGTGGGTTGGGAGAGGCAGATCCACTGGGATCTGCCTTCCCATATGTGCCATGGTGTGGAAATTAACAATGAATATTGGTTAGTCATGCAAAACACATTACAACATTGGTCAAAATACCATGCATGGATATTCCCATTTACCCAAAACAGTGCAATTATAACAGTGTCATAGCAAACAGAACCCATGCATATATGGAATGGCATTCAGGGTTGCAACAGCATGCCAGTTAGTGGCATGTCAGGCAGGCAATAAAATGATTATTCAACAGGGATTATTAGTATGCACACAGTTTAAACAATGATGAACCAAATGGAACAACGGTCCCAATAGTAGAGATTTGTTTAGGAACATACCCATGTTGGTTTCAGTGTGATGGTTGGATTGGTTGAGTGGTGAGGAAAGGAACAGATTCAATTGACAACTGTTATCAAGTATATTTGTCAGTACACTATTCACTACTCTACATTCTGAGCACATTTACATGCTACCTGGGCCATGGGGCTGCTACAGCACACCAAAAGCTGTAGATATCAACAGAGCAACTGTACCCTTATTTTAGTTATACACATCAGACCTGTTTCTATACCAATTTCTTTACCTGTGGAGTGTGCACATTACATTGCTGTTTCTACACACATTTCAGATTCACATATTAGTTGCAGGCCCTGGAGTGTGTATTGTGTCTTTCACATACATCTACTGTGATATTCTCTGTGTGCAGGTTTCTTGGCAACTGGGGAAACTATCCGGGACAGCGTGACACTTGAGCGGCTTGTCTGGGGCTGATCAACACAGGAATTGTACACCTTTCATAGTTATACACATCATACTACTATTTCTATTCAGATTTCTTTACCTGTGTGACCTGAATAGAAAATGTATTTGTTGCAGTACATTACTTTTTCTATTCAGATTGCAGTTTAACACTGTATAACTAGACTGAGATGTTAGTGGCGGTCCCTGAATTCAAACTGTGGTGTGTGTGCAAAACTGAACTACAGGCCTAGTCCTTGTCAGACTGAGCTACTGGGGAAGTGTGTGTTGCTTGTGACATTTCTATCTAGTACATATTTTTGTGCACAGTACTATGACATGTTGCATTATTTACTTCCCAGTTTCAGTGCAAATTATGCATACACAACAGAAACTGGCGTCATGCAGATTAGCTGGATGCACATTTAACTGTTTAGGTTTCAAGTCTGCACCTGTTAGCCTTATACATTTTAAGTACATTCACAGCTACATACAGCTGAAACAAGGTTAACACAGGACAAAATTGGCAGACAAACAAATAAAACACATTCTGATAGAAATATGCACCGTTGCTTTTTTTCGGTTATCTGACATGCCCATTCTAAAGTATGCAGACAAGCAGTGCTAAATCAGTTCACCTCAATTAATGCATTCTGCAGGACATGTTTTTCAGGTACAAGTGATATGACACACACCAGTGTTTGGGATCACCTTTATTAGTTTTGACATACATATATGTGTACAACTCAGACATCCACAATTACTACTCCTGCATGATCTGCATAGGGGAATGCTTTTCATTTCTGTTACAGTAGCCCTGACATGGCATTTTCTTGGCAGGTTCACTCAGACACATTCATACATATTCTAATATTCCTCTCCTGCATATTGTACCTTGTTTGCTACTGACATCTGTATTACACAGCAGCTGAGAATACTCCATTGTAATGCTGGCAGCATAACACAGGCATTTATTCGAGACTTTTGCAGCACAATTATATATACAGGCAGTACTACCATTACTATAATTTTGATTTCTTACTAATATTTAGGGGGTATTCTGTACTCACCATATTGCCGATGCAGCCGGGACAGTCGCTGGACATTCTGGGACCTCTCCGCATCAGCTGTATGGGGAGACATCACAAATTAATCACACCTGCACAGTCAACTTTTTCCATACTTAGATACATAAGACTGCATACTTACAGACAGGTGGGACAGAGCGTGGGCTTCTTGGATCCACTGGTTCAAGAGTGCACCCGTCCTCTGCTTCAGATCGTTATGGTGGTGACATGCCTCCTCACCAGTCCGGGGTATGCCAGTGGAACTGTGAGATCACATGCAAGCTGGTCCCAGGCATCTGCTTTGAGCTGCGAGCCCTGGTACTGGGTCCTGCAGCAGCCTGCAATCATGTTTTTTTTTTTTTTTTTAAACCTAGGAGCCCCGGCCATGACCCTGGACTCCTGGATGCCCCTGGACTCCTGGATGCCCCAACGCTGCACTCGGAAGCGAACACCTTCACCAACGCCAGACATTTGTGGTCCTGCAGTGAGCGATCCCAAATGGTTACGGCTGTATTCCCACCTGCGTGGTTTAAATAGAGCAGTTTTCCCGCACTTTTTCTTGATAGGCCAGTTTTAATATGCTGAACTATGCTAAGTTCTGCACAATTCCGCATAGCAATGCGAACACCAGCTAAGCAGAGCTGAAAGCAGGTAAGCAATGCTTACACCAGCAAAGCAATGCTTACACCAGCAAAGCATTGCTTAAATCAATTTTTTCCATTAAATTTATAAATCATTTTTTACATTTATATTTTACATATTCCCAACCCTACTGTGCTATACATGAGCCATATGATTGACATCATTCAAATTGCTTAAAAGTTTAATAATTTGGCAGAGGGGGGGGATTCGAACTGAGCATGTTCTACATGCTATGCCATGGCAGTACCACTACGCTACAGCAGCTTGATGTTTTCTATCACAGTAGCACTTGTCTATCATTTTCAGGATTTCAGCCAGGCAAAGCATAGTAGAGCGCCACGCAAACAACCTGCGCACCGCTTAAATTTCGGATTTATTTGATGAAAAAACATTTTTTTAATTTCTATTGCTTTCCTCTTGCCCTACTGCTTCCATGCATGTAGGGCAAGAAAGGCTGCTGCCCTCTAGGTGTTCGCGGACACTGGAAAAAAAAAAAAAAAAAAAAAGACAAGACACTGAAATGTTAGCTACTTACATTTCTGTGTCTACGTTCGCTCGTTTGTTGTTGTCTTTCAGCTTTTCCTGGTTAGGGGTCGCCACAGCGCAACTCAGGACCACTAATGACTGGCAGTAGATTTTCACAGTGCCAAGTTACCAGCTTGACGCCCAACCTTCAACGAAGGCACGGCCATTCACGCATGTCTTTCAGAACGCCACTCGACCCGCGGGGAGGCCATGCAGACTCCACACACACTTGTTTACTATACATTACAGCCAGGCTCTAATATTATATAACTTGACACTCATCTGTGTCAGCGAAGGTGGTGTGTTACATGTGCAGGCACTGCTGACACGTCCCCTGCTCTCACTCCTGGTTCATGTCCATTTAGATTAGATAACTCGCCTCCATGCATATGCAAGGCGTGCTGCTATTCTAAAAGGGCACTAACCACTCCATGCAAGAATAGTCGTGTTCTTACAGAGCTTCATGAATCCTGGGTATACCGTCTCACTCTGCACAAGCTTTAAACTACTAAACCCTTCCTCTCTCTGTAGGTGCAGAAGGTTAAATGTACAACACATTTGTCTTTCTACAATCTGGTAGTCCATGCCAAATATTCAAACTAAACTGGCACCTCCAAGCTTTGGATATCTTTACGCTGGTTATTTTAAAAAAAAATTATATATAATTTTTTTTTTATTTCATAACCATGCAGTTACCATTTTGACACACACACACACACACACACACACACACACACACACACACACACACACACACATACACACACACACTTTTCCCCACTGTATTAAGCCACTCCTCTGACTTTGAACAATGTTGAACTTTTCTACAGCCATGTTTTTTTCCCTAGCCTCTTCAGTTTTTGGAATTTTTCTGGATCCCCTACTGAATCTTTACTAGGGTGACCTGGGAGTACTCAAACCCAGGTCTAAAGACTGAAGTTCATGACCAGCTCTTGGCTTTATGTTCTGCTGGCACATTGTTTGAAAGATTGACAGTTTCAAGAACTAATCCAAGGTTTCACACAAAACACAGGTAAAGCTCTTCTACTATATGGGTGCGCACTCTCCTCTAAATAACTACATGAAGTAACAGCACAACTCACATTCTGCTGCAGTTAAATAGATGTTCATTAAGAGCTTTAACACTATTTCAATCCTGCTCTTGCATGTTCCCTAAAGCCACCGTCCTTAACTGTACATTTTGCAACAACATTGTTATGCATCTTAGTTTGGGACTCTACTTTTTATTCTTCTCATTTAACAGGGGTATGGAAACTCCATACAGAAAGGAATGTTAGACAAACTGATTTGTTAATCACTGAAGGATATCAAAAACCAATGTGGTGCAATGCATTATGGGATACAGTTCAAACAATAACATTTTATCTGATAGTTACATAAAAACTGTATTAAAACTACTGTTTGGAATCTACTTCTCCAAAGTACAAGCAAAAACTAAAAGGCCTGCGGCTGACGAAGTTTGCTAATGAATGCAAACTGGGAGCAGTCATAGAATCTCCAAATGATGCTAACATCCTAAAAGAGGATCTTAAACAAATGAGTGGTGCCAAAGACATGGCCTTAATAATACATTTTTCTGCACCAAGTTAATTTTTTCTGTAAAAGCAATGTTCCTGTTAACTACCACATCAATAGCATCATCTTAAAGTATCCACTCAGAGGCGATCTCTGCCTTCCATACAAGGCACTCTCTGACTCTGCTTTACTGGAGATGCTGCATATCTGCAAGTCAAGTGGTACACAGGTTACTCGCTCTAAAGACCTTAACTTGGTATGCAACAACCTGCTGGAGGGACACATTTGTCTCCCAGAGGTTACCACAACTTTGGAACAGACTCCCACTTACACAGAGCATCTCAATGGCCCTCTTCAAACACAATCTGGATGACTGGATGGGTGACCATTCACCCCAGGGATACCATGAGTGTCCATCTTGGACAGGGGCAATAGGTGCTGACCTTTAATTTTAATTTCATTAATAATCTTTCAATAGTCTCATTTCAATGATACGGTCATTAAAATACAGTGAGGACACTACTCTAATCTGCTGTTCCAACTCAGGTGTTTACTAGGCCAACGACCACAAGGGCCTTTTTAAGCCTAGCCATGAATCCCAAATCTCTGACAAGTTCTGATACCTTTGGTAATTATAAGCATGGTCCTGGGAGATGAACAATTTACAGGTTACCTGTTTGCATCAGAGACGTAGGTGCCAAACCAGGGATTAATTTCCAGTTTCCCATCCAATTGTCCAAGTTGCACTTGAATTGGTTTAGGGAGTAACTCTGCTTCACATGAATGGGGTGCCTGTTACACAGAGAGGGTAGTCTCTGGGATATAGTTCTCCAGCAGGTCCTATTTATATCCTAGGCAAGGTTTTAAGTCTTTAGAACGGGTAATTCGGGTACCGTTTTGTTTTATGCAGGAGGTCCCTGTCCCTTGCTCACTAAAGAATACCACTCAAGAATCAATCACACCCATACCAAACTGAATTGTTCATGCTCAACTGTAACAGTCTTATTATACAGTGCTAAAAAAACACAACTTTACAATTCAATATTTGAGAGGAGAGCACTGGATAGTAGCTCAAACCAAAGTACTAAGCGTCTTTCAAAGTACTAAGCGTCTTTCTTGACAATCAACTCATATCCATTCTAGTGAAAAAAACTCATTCCAAATTAGGAGTTTCTACAGAGTTTATAATTATCTCACTACATTCTTCTGCAAAAACAATGCTACAGCCTACCTCCTACCAGTCTAATTTATGCTTCTATTGTCACAAATTAACATTAAATCTCCATTAAGCAAAAACAGGAACAGTGACAACAAAAACTGCTAATTTGCACTAAATCATATAATGCAACTTCACAGCATAGCCCTCAAAAGCTACATTGGCTTGAACTCCTACCTCAGAATTTCACAAAGTGTCCTTCACTTATTTCACTACACCAATGGCACTCTCCAGCAAGAGCTCTTTGTTCTACAAACACCAACCTTCTATACATAAAAAAATTCTGTAGACTCCTTATATTTACTTTCATCTATTCCCAGCTTACTTCTTTATTCAAACCACTTTCATACTTAATGTACTTGTCAATATCCTTCCTTTTCTCAATGGCCACCTCTAAGCTACTTCAGACATTGACACAAAACTTTCCTTACTAGATGCTGTACACAATATAGAGTTGTTTTTACTGTATCTAAATTATTTTTAACTCTTCTTGGAACTTTTCCCTTCACTCCTCTGCTGAAAATTGGGATTACATGTTCCAGTCAGACTAACAAAGTTAACAAACATAATAAACAGAACTATGCAAGAAATTTTCTGTTTTGAGATGTATGGCACAAAAACCACTACAGCAATACACAAACCTTTTCCAGTTATACATCATCCATAATGTCAATACAAAACCTTTTCCAGTTATACATCATCCATAATGTCAATACAACAGCCACTGCAACCTCATTAATCCACTTAAATTTGCCAATCCACAAAATCTACCACTGACAGAAGTATTAAGAAGAGCAAGTATTTGCTACAAAATGAAACAAACTACAAGTGTAATAAACCCACACACACACACACATGGGTGCACTTCCAAGTAACTGCAAGATTGGGAAATGCTAGTACGTGGAAACGACCATATATTTCTGATCAACCAAGGCACCTGTTAGCATGATTGCAAATTATAAAATGGAAAGGGGTATAGAATGTGTGTTTAATACAAGCCTAAATGCAGCCCCTCCCCATTTAACACTGTGCACATCTCATGAGCTGCAACACTGCCTCCACTGCAAAGCAGACTGAAAATGAACTTAAAAACAGGCTGAACCCAAAAATATAATTTAATCAAAAAATTCATATATACACACTGTTCTGTAACTTGAATATTAAGGATAAACAAAAAGGCAGTAAAATAAAAGCTTTAGTCTTAGCACTCAAAATGTGTGTACCAGTAATAGGAAAGTATGCCCATTTAGAACCATGACTGGAAGAAAACACAAGGTTCATAGGAACACTTAATGTATAGTGATAAGTGATAATTAAAATTAAATGAAACAATCTGCTACAAAATACAACTATACACATTCGTATAAATATTCTTTCTCCAGCAATTTACTAGGTGTTAGCAAACAGAAAAAAAACTTTTGATTTTACAAATACGTTCAGAACAGTTCACAAAATTCTTTATGGGCTAGTATAACACGATGTTTAACTGCATTACTACTGTACCAACAAAAACAAAATTAATGTGGAACTGCCAAGACTCCTGTCATCAACCCCACTAACATAGATACTAGGAAAATGCCACAGACACACGGTATGATCACTGTGATAGCATTTAAGGCTGCAGTTTTAAAGCAGCAGATTTTAAAGAGCAGAACTCACACAAAAGCCTGCTTTTTAAAAACACGTTACTTAGTGGCAGACAATTCTCCAACTTTTGTAGAAAAGAACAGTCACAATCCTGACTGCAAAAAAAAAATATTAAAGCAGGGGACTCGCTGCATTTTTTAGTAGAGCTGTCCTTCCGGTGATCAACTCCAACCACAGCAAAAGACTTTGCTTGAACAAGAGAATTATTAAATTCTGATTTCATCTACTACTCAAAAACATTTGTGTAGTTTAAGGACTAAAACAACACAGCAAGGATAAACGGCTTCGCGTCAAGTCATTCATGGCTTATATCCTGTTGGCAAACTACCAGAAGAATTCTCCATGTCCACATTCTCGGTAAGATTTTAACATCTGACAGAGACGACTCAGGTTTTAAGTTTGTAACAGCCGACGCAGTTCTTTGTTGGAAACACATATTTCTGTCTGCTCCACGAAATTCCCACTATCTGTAAGACCGCAGAAGAACGTTTTAAGATCCATTATTATTTGGTCTCAGATCCGGTCTCCAATGCTGCCTTACTTCCTATTTCCGCGTCACAACTGGTTATTTCTTTTTCTGGCATACCATCCTAAACACGCACAAAACCCAACACAGGCTATTGCGGATCCCAAAACAATAGCTACAGCGTCACCAGCATCAAACGCCTCGGCTTCAGGTACCAAAAGAAGAAGATAAACTACAAACAACATAAATCGAAAACGACACTCTGGGACAGGAGCCATGATGACCACGAGCAGATCAGATGAGAGTAATCAGATGACTGACCAACACTTCCGCGTCAGTTAAAGGCGGCGCGTTTCTCTAGTGAACTCTCTCTCTTCAGGCATCACAGATGGGCGGAGTCTAAAGTTTTTTCCCTGGTGTATCGGTGATTGTTGAAATTCGTTGTTAGGTAGGTGTGTATACAATTTATAGTTAGAGTCACCTTCATGGAGTACGTATGGGCCTCGCCATCACCACACAAGTAGTAATCACAGAACACATTCAAACATTACGTGCCGTATAGCTGCACCTATTTATTCTTAGCCCCCCCCCCCCCAAAAAAAAACAAACAAAAAAACACAGGTGTGTGAGTGAGGGTTAGAGTTACTACTGTAGCTTATCGCTGGAGCAATCAACAAATTAACTGACGAGGGATAGCGAATAGTACGACTACAATTAATGATTTTCAGCAGTCGGCCTTCTGTTTTGACTGTACAAGCTACTCTATTTGCATAATTCCAGTGAGCCTCATCTACAGAAGATAAACAAGGAAAACTCGGGTTGCCTGTACTAATTACTGTTACCAATTCCTTTTTATTTGTTATTTTGATTAAGATTAGTACTAAACAAAAAGTTTGTGGAGGCAGGGGTGGAGAATTCCAGACTGACGCATACCAGTCAAATTTCCAGATGATGCATAGCTCTCAACTGGCCATGTTTTCGCAGACTGCCCAGCTCTTTGTCTCATATTTTTAGTTTGATCTCATTTAGATTTAGATTGACCTCATCAAATTTGTGATTTTCTGGTGCATCATCGATAACTGAAGTCACTAAACAACCACAGACATTTCAGTTTCAGACTTAATATCCTGCAGAAAAATGCTTGCTAACTAGAGCTGCCACTTGCCACCTTTTCAAATGCCAAGCGGGATATTTTTTGTACAAACATGAGATTTTGCAGTACAAAATACCTACAGCAAGTACAAAGTACAAAACTTCATTTTTTCCCAAATAAAAGCTTATTCTTATAGCATTTGAGTTGTTATTTCGTATAACATTTAGGTGTTTCAGATACAAAATAACAGTTTTGTGCAGTTATTAAATAAAAGAGTATATATTTTTTGTCCTAAAATCTCAGACATTTGACATTTTTCATGCTTTTTCCGGAGGGCACAACTTCCCAAAGAGGGACTGCCCCCTCACAAAGAGGAACAGGTAGTAACCCCATTACTAAATCCTGTTATTCAAGAAACTTTCTAAGTTTGAAAGAGCAATTTTTAAAATCTGTCCCTCATTTTGGGACCACTATTTTAGGCATTGTCCAGATTTATTGCACTAAGAGGTTGACAGTTGGTCTCTCTTGACTGACAAATTTCTGTGTGATAATAAAGAACACGGGACTGCACCATTGTTTTTGTATAGCTCTGAGAACATTATGACAGTTGCATAATATTTAGGAGCTGCTGCATATCATCTCAGCTTCTTTGCTCAATAAACAGAGGCAAAGCTAAAAATAATGGGTATGAAACCTATTATTTTTTACTCATATCTGTCAAGTGACCTCATTATGAAGAATGTTTCTCATTTTTAGCCTTAAAAAGTCCATGTTCTTCACTGTTCCACACGTGAAGGACGTTATGCATTTTGTGTTAAGAATTTTTCTAATTAATGTCGCAGACAGCTACGAGTTATGCTCTGCAGTAATGAAAAGCTTTTACTTTTATCATATTTAGTAGAAGTAAACAGTTTCAGGTGATGACGGAGAACACTGGTCATACTTGGTATTCTGGATTTGCACTTACTTGCAGTCCAGTGTTCTCCATTATTGCTTATTTCCTGTTTCCGCTTGCCTAACAAATGAAACAGAAAATGATGGTATGGGGTGTTGAGATCGTCTCTACTTGCTACTTCTGAACACACACACACACCATACAAATATTGATAAAAAAATGCTTCATTTGCTATAAAAATAAATTCTTTTAGTTGCTTTTTGCAGTATTCCATGAGTACCAAGAAAGTGAGTTACAACAACCTCCGGAAAACATTCTGTCATTATGAATGGACCATTAGTTCACCCATGCAATTCTGAAGTGCTATAAGAGTCATCAATGACTACGACTTAAAAAAAATCATAGATTTATCTCTCTACAATTACTGTCGGAAAGACCCTCCAGAAACTTGGTGACATCACAGTACCTGTCAATTTTGCTCAAAAATTCTGGACAAAGTTAAAATTAATGGAGGGGGGAAAGGCCTCATATCAGAGACAATTTTTAAATGTTACTCTTATCCACTTAAAAAAAATAATAATAGTGTGACGGGTCCCTACACTGGGCCAGCAATCAAGGAGACTCAATCTTCACCACTGACTCCAGTGAGGGATGATTGCTAAGAGCAAAGATGGATTCACACATTATTTTCCAGATGCAGCACCCTGCACCAAGCACAATTTTCCTTAAGAGCACACAGGCACCATGCTCCAGACCTGGGACTGGACTCTCTTTATCTCTCCAGGCCCACACAAAATGCCACACTGACCATTTTGGAGCTCTGTGTCTTTGTTCCCAGTAGCTGCCACACTCACTTGGATATTTGAGTTTCACACATACATACACACATGGGAAAGCTGGCATAGATTTATTAGCTGTGCCCCTTTCTGCCCAGACTCGGAGCTAATCATGCTGCCTCCAGTCAGCTACCCTAAGGCTCTTTCAGAGGGTCCCCAATTATACTATGTAAAAGTAATACTAATACAAATGATAGGGTGTGACCAAAGCAGCAAGGCTTTCAGAAGTGGCCACAGTGTTACTAAAACAACCATAAGTACTCTCAGGATGTTAAAAGTATTATCTAAAGGACCAGCCAGAATGAAAAGTATTAAAATATTTAATGATAAAAAATAAAACAGAAACCAGGAGAATACTGATTACAATAAACAACAGTTTCAACCACAAAGATATAAAAAATAATACAGTTGGATAGTTTATCACAGATGCAGAAAACAATACTAAACTAGCCTCACTAAATATCCCTGACTGACTAAAGAATTACTGTTCACTGACTACTTACTAAAGCAAGGCAAGCTGATGTGTGTTGAGCATTGTACCACACCAAAAGGCAGATGATGTCTTTCCGTGTCTGTGTGGATCTGTGAGATATATATCCTGTCAAAACTCTTTCCTGTAAGGTTCCAAAGTGCTGCTGTGAGAGTTCCAAAGAAACCAAATGCTGGTTAGAGGATGACATCACCTCTGGACACTTGACTGTGTTACAATACACACACACAGAGCTTTGTAAGATCTGTAGCAGCATCTGAAAGCTATAACACAATGTGACACTCCTGCACTGGCCTAGTAATCAAGGAGCCTCAATCCTCACCACTAGCACCAGTGAGGGACATGCACATTGGGAGGATGACAAGTACACAAACAGTAAAGTACAATATCCCTTAAGAACACACAGAGATCACAGTCAGTCTGGGGCTGGTTTCTCCCTCTCTTTCTAGATCCCCAATAAGACTCCCCACTGACACAGCTGTAGGGTTCAGATCTCAGCCAAGTGGTCAAGCCAAAACCTCCAGCACCCTCTCTGTCCAACCACTGCTTTGTGTCCCTCCTTAAGTAACTGACACACACACTTTGAGATTTGATTTATATACAAACACTCCTGGGGAAGGCTGGCACAGGTTCACTAGCTATGTCTCCTTCCGGCCAGACTATACAGTAGTACCAGCTGCCACCAAACACTCTTAGTTATCAGCTACTATAAGGCCCTTCCCAAAGGGTGACAAGTTTTACTGTGTAGTGTTACTGTAATACAAATGGTAAGTGTGACCAAGACTTTTAAGGCTACTAAGAGTGGCTTATACAGTGTCACTAAATACATATGCAAGTATTCTAAGAGCTTAAATATCTCTAAACAAACCACTCACAATTAAAAGGTTTAAATATATTTAAATATAAATAATAAAAGTACAAGATTATATTCAATAACTCAATACAGTGACAACAGCGTTCAGAATCACATGAAATATTTTAAAACAACATTGCAGGACAGTCTCACATACGTACAGAAAACATCTAAACTAATCTTACTAAATTCCTATCTGTCTCTAAGAGAGAATACTGTAATCTAGTACTTACTATTAACAAGACAAGTGCTGATGGGAGGATGTCAGATCCAAAGACAAATACAAAATGCACAGACTAACTCTCTGGGATAGTTCTTAAATTACTATCAAACATCACTACTGGGTTATCTCAGATTACATTATTCTTTGTCACCTCTGCCAGGCTAACAGAAACTTAAAATTTAGCACCACTGTGTTATAAATACTTATCTCAGAAGTTTGCCTGGAACTGGAGGTCGTAAAACAGTTAAACACTTTTACCTTTGAAACCTGTCATTATTTCTGTTTCCAGACAATAGAAATGCTTCCTAGATCTAGACATCCTGTCTCTTTGCATTAACTAACTTTATAGCACAGTCATAAACAATTTCAGCTTATTTTCGTAGAGTTTTGCAAGTTAACTTTCTATGTTCCAACTTCTACCATGAAAATACACATTTGCACAGGCATATAGTTTATACACATTTCGGCTCTTTTCCAGCAGGGTACACTGTGGTTGCATTCTTGAAGCTCAGTACATAACATACAGTTTAACACACACTTCTGTACCAGCAGTTTAATATACACATAACATATAGTTTTCTTACATTTGTAAGACAAGCATACAAATCATATTACTATTCACAAATAACATAAAATTATTTACAAAATTCCAGCTAGCTGGGCTGACAGTCTTCACAACCCCCCTTGAAAACTCAATCTAGTTTTTCAAGTGGCCCTCGAGAAATGTTGCTTGAGAGGGTTGAGCCTATCTGGGAATACCTTACTCCATTCCCTGTCTTGAGAGCCCATCTGCGTTGGCATTGCTAACCCTATTGTGGTGCTGCACTGTCATATCATATGCTTGCAACCCTAGGCTTCACCTTAGTAACTTGGCATTTTGGTTGCTGGCTGAATGTAACATTGTTAGAGGATTGTGGTCTGTAACTACAGTGAATTTTCATCCATAAAGATAAGGCTGAAGTTTCTGCACTGCCCACACTATGGCTAGACATTCCTTCTCTACAGCTGCATAGCATTTCTCCCTGGGTTGGAGCCTACGACTGAGATAAATCACTGGGTGCTCTTCACCCTCTGAAGAAACTTGGTAAGTACAGCCCCACCCCATGGTTTGAACCATCCGCCTGCACAACAAA
Organism: Protopterus annectens; assembly: GCF_019279795.1. Taxonomy (NCBI): domain Eukaryota; kingdom Metazoa; phylum Chordata; order Ceratodontiformes; family Protopteridae; genus Protopterus; species Protopterus annectens. Next base: position 1,405,294,205 of record NC_056745.1, read on the forward strand.
CTATTTGCTGTAATCTGGACTGGCTAAGACAGGGGGTCCTCCCAAAGCTCCTTTAAGCTTCTGGAATGCCTACTCACATGCTGGGGTCCACACTACCTTATGTGGCTTATTTTACCTTGTCAGGTCTGTGAGGGGAGGAGCTATGGTACTATAACTGAGGACTAACTTTCTGTAGTACCCTGCTGTCTCTAAAAATGCCCTCACCTGCTTTTTGGTAACAGGTGCAGGCCATGCCTGAATAGCTTCTACTTTGGCAGGTTCTGGCCTGATCTTCCCACTTCCCACTCTATGTCCTAGGTAGGAGACCTCTGCCATACTCACCTGATATTTGCTGGGCTTAATGGTCAACCCTGCCCACTGTAATCTGCCCAGCACCTCCCTGACTTGCTAAAGGTGCTCTTGTCAGGAATGGCTGTAGATGGGAATATCATCTAGGTAACCAAGGGCGAAACCTCCTGATTCTGCTAGGATATGATCTACCAGACTCTGGAAAGTCGCTGGGGCATTTTTCATCCCAAAGAACATCTTTGTGAACTCATACAAGCCAAAAGGAGTCACAAAGGATGACTTCTCTGTAGCACTTGGAGTCAAAGGCACCTGCCAGTAACCCTTGGATAGATAAATGGTAGTAAGATACTAAGCCCCACGCAGCTGCTCTAAGGCTTCATCCATCCTAAGCATGGGGTAAGCATCTGACTCTTTGTGACTATTTAATTTCCTGTAGTCCAAACAGAACCTGGTGCTACCATCCTTCTTTGGTGCCAGCACCACTGGAGAGGCACAGGGACTACTGGACTCTTGAATTACCCCTAGTTCCAACATTTCCTGTATCTCCTCCATCAGAGTCTGTTTGACTCTCTCAGTCACCCCATAAGGGGCCTGCATAATAGACCTTTGGGGTTCTGTACCCACATTGTGCTGCATCAGCTGGGTGCACTCTGGTTTTCCAGTGAACATGTCCCCAAACTCCTATAACACTGCTCAGATTTCTCAAACCTGGGTAGGTGATAGCTGCTGGGACATTGCTACCCCTTCCACTGAGGTGTCATTCCAAGCCTCACTGAAGGGATCATTCACCAGATCCCCTCAGACTCCCGCTGCAATCCACTGCAAATGCTCATCACAAGGACCTCCCTATCATGGCAAGGTTTCATCATGTTAACATGGTATAATTTGTGCCCCTGCCTCCTGCCTAGCAGTTCTACCATGTAGTTAACATCACTGACCTTCCTTACCACCTTGTAGGGTCCCTCCCTAGCTGCCTGCAGCTTGTTGTGTTTGACAGGATTGAGAACCATTCCTTGCTCTCCTACAGCATACTCTCTAGCTCATGCATTCCTGTTTTACCAGACTGTTTTTTGCTGTTGTGCTTCTGCCAAGCTCGGGCCAAGCCCATGAGTTCCCTGAGCCTTGTCCTGAGGTTTAGGACGTATGCCACAACAAACTCCTTGTGGGATTCACACTCACCCTCCCACTCATCTCAAATTAAATCTAGAGGTCCCCTCACCCTATGTCCATACAGCAACTCAAATGGTGAAAAACATGTGGATTCCTGGGTCACCTCTCTGTCAGCAAACAACAGATGGGGCAAATATTTGTCCCAGTCCCTCTTAAACTGGTCTGTAAATGCCCGTAGCATCATCTTGAGTGTAGACTTTAACCTCTCAACAAGACCATTAGTCTGGGGATGGTAGAGGGTGGTCTTTAGGTGCATCACCCCACAGTACTTCCACAGCCAAGTCAGCAGGTCTGACATGAAATTGGCACCTCTGTCAGTCAGTATTTCTTTTGGGAAACATACCCTGCTGAAAATCTCTAACAAAGCATTTGCCACCTTTTCTACCTCAATAGAGGACAGAGCCACTGCCTCAGGGTATCTGGTAGCATAATCTACTACCACTAGGATAGACTTTTTCTCTGTGGAACTTGGGGTACTCAGATGCCCCACAATATCCATAGCTACGCTCTGGAATGGCTCCTCAATCACAGGCAAAGGCATCAAAGGAGCTTTCACCTTGTCTTCTGTCTTGCCTACCTTTTGTCACTGCTCACAGGTCCTGCAGCACCCTGTTACATCTCTGGAAATTCCAGACCAATAGAAGTTCTGCATAATACATCTCTTTGTATGTTTTATGTCCATATGACCTGCAAAGGGAATTTCATGGGCTATGGCTAGAAGTGCCAGACAGTAGGCTCTAGGCACTACCAACTGCTGTGTTCTCTTGCCCTCTAGCCCACCCTCAGGGGTCCACTCACTATACAGTAACCCTTTACCTACCTCCCTCAGGCCTTGTAATGTAGGGTCTGAGAGCTGAGCCTTACTCAACTCTCTCTTGGTAACCCTTCCCAGCTCCAGTATCCTCTGACAGTGGTGCCTCGCTGTCAGCCTGGGTACTACTACTCACCTCTGCCCTTGCAGTCACTCTTTTCAAGGAACATCAGTACCAGCAAACAGCTGTGGCTCACCTTCCGTCTCACTGCTACAGGGTAACTCCATCCCTGAAGTAACCACCTCACCAGTACTGGCTGCAAGTGTGTGGTCTGTCTGGGTCTCCTCCAAGCTACCAGACACATGTGCTTCTCTCCAAGCCTGACTGCATGTAACTGCATGAACACACGGTACTGCATTATCAAAATCATTCCCTGTCAGGACATCTGCAGGGATATCCTCAAACACACCTACTTGCTTGATTCCTTTTCCACCCTCCCAGTCAAGGTGAACCCTAGCCAAAGGTATTTGGATTGGGGTCCCTCTTAAAGCTCTGACAGGAGTAGACTGCCCAAGCAAGTAGTGCTCCTCAATAACCATTGCAGGCTTCATAATGGTTAATGGTTATGTCAGAGGCTGTGTCTCTCTTAGCTATCGTCTCTTTCCCATTCACTAAGATAGGATATAGCCTTTTGTGGTAGTTTGGCTCCCTTGTTGCATTGCTACAACCTACTGTTGCCATTTTGTCATTCCCACTTACTGGCTCTCCACCTTTTGTTCCCCACCTTGTCTCCATGGACATCTATATGTTACATGACCCTACTGATTGCATTTAAAACATTTAACTCTTGGTCCTGGACATATACCTGGATTAGTGGCTTTCCATGCTACTGGCATATTCTGTTGGGGCAGTCTGGGCTGCCCACCATGGGTTCCCTTTGACCCATGGGCAGCACTGGGTGTCTCTTTTTCATGTAGTGATGCTCTTTTTGCTAGGTATTGGTCTCCCTTCTTCCCCAACTCATCTGCAGTAGAGCATTGTGTATCTGCTAACCAGATTCTCATGTCTTCAGGCAAAGTGCTAAGGGCTTGTTCCCTCACCAAAAGGTCTGCCAGCCCTTCAAAAGTGGTGACCTAACATCCACTCACTCACCTATGAAAACAAGTGCTTAGTTCAGCAACATATTCACACACACTTCCGTCTGCCTTCCGTCTGTGCTCACTAAACGTTTTCCTATAAGCTTCAGGTGTTAACTTAAAAATTTCAAGCAGACTATTCTTTACAATATTATAATTTAAGCAGTCATTATCAGACAGTTTGGAAAGAACAGTTACAACTTTACCATAGAGTAAGGGGGCCAGGAACCATACCCAGAGCCCTTGGTTAACATTATACTGTTTACATACCCTCTTAAACATATGAATGAAACTTTCAAAATTATCCCCCTGTGTAACTTGTGGAAGAAATGTACTGACCTTTGTCACTTCTGGGGTTCAGTTACTCCCTTCCCCATTACCTCTATGACTCTGGCAAAGAGTCAACATTCTCTTTTAATGTTACCTCTGCCTCTCCTTCTCCTCAGCTTCCAGGCATAGCAGTTTCTCATTTTCCTCAGTTTCTAGATGCCTTGGTCTCTCTGCTGTCTCGAGTTCCAAACACTTGGCCTCTAGCTCAAGTCTCTTTAACTCCAAATGGATTTTTAAGTCCTATGTGGAAAGGTTGAGCTGTCCATTTTCTAAGAGTTGTACATCTTCATGGCCAGTCTGACTGTCCTCCTGGTTGCTATTCTCTGACGCAGCTGTGACTAAAGCTACAGTCATGTTTGCCTTAGTCAAGTTGGTATGAATCAGTCCTATAGCCTGGCACATCTCAGCCAACTGGCTCCTTGTCAGCTTGCCATACTCCTTTGCTGACATGCTTGCCTGCTCTCTCTGACTAACTAAGCTAACAAAAAAAAAAATAATTCTGATATGAACTCTGAATGTTCATTGTGTGGCTTATTAAGAGTACAAGGATTTCAGTGACCACTGTACACAAGCTACAAAAATTCAATATCCACACTACTACAAGCCAGTTAATATATGAAGTGGCTATCTCACCACTGTCACCCAATTAATTTGTGGTGTGGCTATCCCACCACTGCCAACCAATTAATATGTGATGTGGGTACCCCACCACTGCCAAACAATTAATATTCTATGCCTCTGTACTAGCCCAGTAATCAAGGAACCTCAATCCTTACCACTAGCACCAGTGAGGGACGTGCACATTGGGAGGATGGCAAGTATACACACGGTAAAGTACAATTTCCCTTAAGAGCACACAGAGATCACAGTCAGTCTGAGGCTGGTTTCTCCCTCTCCTTCCAGATCCCCAATAAGACTCCCTATTGGCATAGCTATAGGGTTCAGATCTCAGCTGAGTAGTCAAGCCAAAACCTCCAGCACCCTCTCTGTCCAACCAGTGCTTCATGTCCCTGCCCAAGTAGCTGATACACACACACATTTTGAGATATGATTTATATACAAACACACAGACACTCTTGGGGTAGGCTGGCACAGGTTCACTAGCTATGCCCCCTTCTGCCCAGACTATATGGTAGTACCAGCTGCCACCAACCACTCTTACTTATCAGCTACTATAAGGCCCTTCCCAAAGGGTGACCAATTCTACTGTGTAATGTTACTGTAATCCAAATGGTAAGTGTGACCAAGACTTTTAAGGCTATTAGAGTGGCCTATACAGTATCACCAAATACATATGCAAGTACTCTAAGAGCGTAAATATCTCTAAACAAACCACACACAATTAAAAAGTTTAAATATATTTAATAATAAATAATAAAAGAATAAAACAATATTCAGTAACTCAATACAGTGACAACATCGTCCAGAATCACATGAAATATTTTAAAACAACATTGCAGGACAGTCTCACATAAAAACAGAAAACATGTAAACTAATCTGACCAGATTCCTATCTATCTCTAAGAGAGAATACTGTAATCTAGTACTTACTATTAGCAAGACAAGTGCTGATGAGAGGATGTTGTCAGATCCAAAGACAAATACAAATGCACAGACACTCTCTCAGATAGTTCTTAAATTATCAAACATCACTGCCGGGTTATCTCAGATTACATCATTCTTTGTCACCTCTGCTTTCAGTTCTCAGGCTAACAGAAACTTAAAATTTAGCACCTCTGTGTCAAAAATACTTATCTCAGAAGTTTGCCTGGAACTGGAGGTCGTAAAACAGTTAAACACTTTTACCTTTGAAACCTGTCATAATTTCTGTTTCCAGACAATAGAAACACTTCCTAGCTCTAGACATTTTGTCTCTATGCATTAACTAACTTTATAGCACAGTCTTAAACAATTTCTACTTATTTTTATACAGTTTTGCAAGTTGACTCTGTATGTTCCAACTTCTACCATGAAAATATACAAATGTAAAATAAAAAATAAATAAAATTTGCACAGGCATATAGTTTATATGCATTTCTGCTCTTTCCCAGCAGGGTATATTGTGGTTGCATTCTTGAAGCTCAGTACATAACATACAGTTTAACACACATTTCTGCATCAGCAGTTTAATATACTCATAATATATAGTTTTCTTACATTTGTAAGACAAACATACAAATCATATTACTATTCAGAAATAACATAGAATTATTTAAAAAATTCCAGCTAGCTGGGCTGGCAGCCTTCACACACAATTTCAAACTTTTGACCCTTTCAGGGTTCTCTGATAGACATACACATTTGATCAGTTACAACAATACAACCCAATATATGTGCATACATTCTTTCTGTCCAGCAGGACCTACTGTTGATGCATTTTTAACACGTAACTTTACAAATATATTTTAACTCAAACATCTGTACAAATCAGTGGGATAGTCAAATAACATAAAATTCTTTACCAAACTCCAGCTAGCTATGCTCGCCTATGTGCACATATACTGCCCTACTCTCCCTGGCACATATGACTGTACCTCATGACATCACAAATAGAACAAAGTGTTTTGCATCAACATGTATTTTCTGAACAATAACAAGTAAGAAACTCAAATATCTAGCATTATTGACTGACTGTAATCCTTAGTGATTTACCAGGATTTTCCTCATATATTTCAGGTAATCCAATCTGGTTTTAAAGGGTGATAGAGAACCACAATACTGTATTTCAAAGTACAACCTGTTACACAAACTGTGGTGTTTGTGTTTGTTCATGCATGTAACCCAAGATTTGAGATTTCTTGCAGTGATCCATTTTTTATGAGCAATAAAGCATTTCAAAAATTGACTACTTGTTTAGACTGTTTTAAATTCCAATACTGTAAACAATGCTGGAGAGTTTTTGCTCCTTATTGCATTCCAGTCTTGTTCATGGGTGAAGTCAGTTGTGGTGAACTGGAGCGGCCAGTTTTAGAGGGGGGATGCACCCTTTATGTCAATAGTAAAGTAAGTACATTAACTTGTGCTTTACAGAAGTGAGCTATAGTGACTTGGGAGTTAAGGGGGTTAGGTCCACTTTATAGAAATAAAGAAGTAATTTTAAGTGTTAAACTGGTGATTGCTATGATTTGGGGTCAGCAAAGTTCCAGTTTCAGTTCTAGACGTGTCTATTTGTTTGTTTATTTATCTGAACGTGTTAACCAGGCTAGAACACTGATCACACTGGACTGATTTTAGTACCAGCCAAATGACATATATAACAAAATTACCTGAAAAATAGATCCTAGATATTTTATTTATTTTATTTTATTTTATTTTACATTTGTTAACCGGGCTAGTCCAACTGGATATATTTCCATTTTCAGCAGAGACCCGGGGAGAAAAGCTCCACAGTAACATTTAAATGTTTATAATGTACAATTCTAAGAGAAAAAAAATTAAAATGTAAGACAAACAGTACATGAGAGAACAGTAGTTCCAAAGTCAATACTATCTAAGAAGATACCATATTCAAAGATAAATATTTACACCAATATAAGGAAATACATTTGTTAGAAATAATTAGAGAGCCTTAGCTACAGTAAAATAAGCTAAGAAATACAGAAACTTTGAAAGGAATAAGATACTCCTACAGTAAGGTATGTGAGGTTGTTTACAATATGTTCACAGTTATTTCATCTCCTATTTTCAGGAAACAGTTTAAAATAGTTTCCGCTACTCAGGGGTAAGTAGTGTTTAAAAGGTAAAGGGGAGGGAGGATAGAGAAAGCTGGCAAAAAAGAATGCTGACAATTAATCAGGGTAACAGCAAGGGCATAACCAGTGTGTTTTAAGATGGTGCTTCAGCCTTTGCTTAAAGAGTGGAAAGGAGGGAAGTGCAGTTAGATCTGATGGCAACATGTTCCAATATTTTCCAGTGGTATTAGAAAACAAGGAGTCACCTACCAAGTTATTAGACTTGATAATGCTAGCCAGTAGTTTAGTGGAAGAGCGTAAGGAATTGAGGTTTACATAGGGGGTAATAAGGTTAGAGTATCGGTGTGTTCTTAGGTTGGTAGAATATCCTATGAACAGTGGTAAGTTGGGAGAGTATCAGAATGTTTTTTAGTTCAAGCCAGTCAAGCTGCTTTAAGTTCAGACAGTGGTGAGTTCTAAATGGGTTCCCAGTGGCAAACCTGTCAATATTATTATAGGAGTTAGTTAGTTTAGTGAAATTATTTTTCTTTAGGTTGGTATATACGGGGGAAGCATAAAGAAAAGTGGAGATTAAATGGGAGTGGGCAATAGTAGTTCTGGCTGTTGGTATTAAGAAGGGTTTTATTCTATATAGGGAGCCCAATTTTCTATTTACGGATTTTATAGTATTATTTATATGATTGTCAAATGTAAGGTTATTGTCAATTAAGACTCCTAATAGTTTGGTGGTAGAGTCTGGGCTTCTAATGGTGCCATTATTTGATTTGATAGAGAAATTGATTGGGGGGGACTTACTGTTAGGTGTAAAGAGTAAAAGCTTGTTTTTTTTGGCATTCAAAAGGAGGCAACGTTTTAGGAACCATGCCTCGACTGAGTTGAATACCATCTGAGTTTGGGATTGTAGTTCAGACGTGGAGTTGGCAGAACATATGAGCGTGGAATCATCTGCATATTGTATGCAAGTAGCTTGAGGAATTGCTAAGTAAAGGTCGTTGATGAATACTGAGAATAGAAGTGGACCGAGAATGGAGCCCTGAGGTACTCCAAGGGAGACTGGTAGGTGGGAGGATAGTTTATTCTCCCAACGGACTGCTTGTTGCCTATTGTTAAGGTAGGACTTAAACCAGTGAACAGCCTTGGTGTCAAGAACAAGGGATTCAAGAGTTTTTAGGAGTAGTGGGTGGTTGACCATGTCAAAGGCTTTTGACAGATCAATAAAGAGTGCAGATGAGAGGATGTTGTTGTTACGGTTTTTATTGATAGAGTTGGTGAAAGATAGGAGGGCTGTGGTGGTACTATGAAATGGCCTGAAGCCATGCTGACACTTAGCTAATATATTATGTTGGGTTAGGTGGTTAATAAGTTGATGGCAAATACATTTTTCCATAACTTTTGCTAAGGGTGATGAGTGCTATTGGCCTATAGTTGGAATACTCACTGGAGTTTCCACCTTTATGTAGAGGGATAATGTGGGAGATTTTCGAGATATCTGGGATGGTTCCTTCATTTATGATTCTGTTTATAAGGATGGATATAGGATAAGCAACTGCTTTGGCTGCTTTTTGCAGGTATTCAGATGGTATTTGGTCTGCAGAGGGAGTACATGGCTTAAGTTTATGTATAAGTTTTTGGATGTACGAGGTAGCGATGGGTTGTATTTGGAATGTTGGGAGAGTATTAAGTAAAGAGGTTTGGAGATTAGAGTTGTTAGTGTACAGTTGGCAGGCTAGAGATTTTATGGTGTCAGTGAGGAAGGTATTGAAGGCATTGGCAGTTTGAAGGGAGGTATTTTTATCAGCCCATAGAGGGGGTGGTGTACTGGAGTGCCCTGGGTGAAGGAGTCTATTAACGCTAGACCAGAATATTTGTGGATTGTTTTGGTGAGATTGCTGTAGTTTACAATAGTAGTTTTTTTGTCAGTCAGTATAGCTTTTTTAGTAGTATACCTTAGCTGTCTGAATGTTTGTTGCTCTGAGATATTTTTGGATGCTCTCCACTTGGCCCAATATTTATTCCTAAGCAATATGAGTTGTCTGTTTTCTTTTGAAAGCCAAGGGGCAGGTTTGGACTTCATTCTGATAGAACGTTTAGGAGCATGCTTGTCAAGGATAGTTAAGAATTTAGAGTTGAAATATTTGAATGCCTGCTCAAGAGGGAGAGATTTTAGTGGGTGCCAGTTACGGGCACCAAGTTCATTTTGGAATAATGCAGGGTTAAATTGTTTGTTGCTTCGAGAGATCTTATAAGTAGGGGTGTTAGGGATATCATTCTTTTATCTTATAATGTAAGTTAACATATGATCACTTAAGTTATCTGGTAGAGTTCCTGCCTTGTAAACGTGTTGATGTTTATTAATGAGTATCCAATCTGGGATACTCTCTTTGTTATTGGGTTTGTTAAGTCTAGTGGTGGTGGTAATAGTTTGACTAAAGCCATGAAGATTAATATGTGATGAAGGATTCTCTGTGTTTACACATTTCCAGTCAGTATTAAAATCACCAAGTATAATGGTTTCTTATGGGTAAGAAGTTGATATCCAGCTTAGAATGTCTTCTATTATAGAGATATTATTACCAGGGGGTAGGTAGATGCAGATAATATATAGGGCTTTGGAAGCATTTAGTTGAAGTCAGGAGATCAAAACTTCAGCTTTACTATCCTGAGGTGGGTTGTAAGATAGGGAGGAGATCTGTAGAGTGGATTTATACAGTAGAGCTACTCCCCCACCCCTACATTTTGTGCGGTCGAGACTTAATATGTTGTAACCTGGGGGGATTATTTCATTACCGTTAGTTACCGTTTAACCAGGTTTCTGTGAGGCAGAGTATATGAAAGGAATGAGTATCAAGGAGGGCATGGAGATGGGCAGTAATGAGTATCAAGGAGGGCGTGGAGATGGGCAGTAATGAGTATCAAGGAGGGCATGGAGATGGGCAGTTTTATTGTTTATACTGCGGGTATTAAGATGACCTAAAAGTAAAGAATTTGAGAGACAGGTTTGGGTAGTTATGGTGGGGGAAGTGGAAAAGGAGTTGTAAAAGTTGGGATGCTTGTAGGGTCTGGGTTGGGGTGGATGTCACCATCTTTTAAGGTGGGAGTTTTTAGGGCAGAAAATGGGTAGTTGAGGAAGCTGGTTAGGTATTTTAGTTTTTTTAGAGTTGTGTTATTGAATTTAATATGAGTAAGTCGATGATACTTGGCTAGCAGGTAGCAGGGTGTGGATGTTGTGTTTATTTGAAAATGGGTAAAGGTGTAGTTATCACTAGCTGTTTGTTTAGGAGAGTAGTTGAAGTAGTTATAATTAACTTTATTAATTTATTTATTATTGTTCTAATATATGTAGAACAAGCTGTTTAGTATACATTGCTGCACATATTTGCAATACAAATGACACAACAAAGATAAGCTGAACATATTTACAATACAAATGACACAACAAAGATAGGCGAGGTTAAAGAAGGTGTTTAGGAGAGATTCTAAGTTAATAGTAATATGATGAATCAGGAGAATGCAATGTAAAATAGTAAAGGTAGAAACTTGGAAGAGAAGATAGTTAGAGTTAGATTATATACTCTGAAGAAAGACTGTTGCATTTTGCCTGTTTGAGAAAGTGCGCTTTTAGATGGATATGGAATTTTAAATATAAGGTAACCTCCCAGAGATTAAGTGAACATGATTCCAAGACCCAGAATAGAGAAGTTGTGACTAATGCAGTGAAGTTTAATTTGGGGCGTTTGTAATAGAGGAACAAAATATCCTTGACCTCTGAGGTTGTAGGAGGGTATTCTCAAATAGCTAAGGAAGAGAAGGTATTTGTTTTTAAGAGTTTAAACAATTGAGAACCAGGTAGGAGGTCAGCACTGTGTTTAATCAGTAGTTTTACCTTTTTTCCATAGCTCAACATTGAAATTCTTGTTTTGGAAAGAGTATAACAAACCCACATATTTTATTGGAAATGGTTTGAAAAGCTTTGGTGTTTCATTTGCAGGCAGCACCAAGGAGGAATAGGCCATATTCCAAATGAAAGAGTAGATTTACTATGCCTTTGACAGGTCTTGCTGCATAAGAGAGACATTGGGAGATTTTCCTAACCCAGTATAAAAGGAAGCTAATTTTGTTACTTGTTTTTTTTTTTCAAGGTGGACATGAAAGACAAAGGATCAGTTGAGCCCCATTCGTAGGTGTTTAAAGGAAGTGAGCTTCGAATGAGTAAGTTATTAAGATCCTTAATTTGAGGGAATTTGAGATTAGGGAAAGGCATTGATTAGTGCTAGTGCTAAAGAGCATGGATTTTATTTTCAATAAGCTGAGAAGTAAGATTTATTGTTAATCCAATCTCCAAATGAATGGAAGTCAGTGTGTAGTTCATGTGACAGAGGGAGAAGAGAATGATTAGAAAAGACCAGCACCAAACAGAGGAAGATGGGTTAAGTTATAAGGAAGTTTGTTAATGAAGACAGAAAATAGTAAAGGAACTAAGATGGGGATATGGTAAACATTCTGAGTAGGAAAGCATTTTGACAATGTAAAGGAGCACATAGAAGTTATGACAGGGTAGATCATTTTAAAACTGGGGGCTACATAGGTTCATAGATTAGTACTAAGCTAACTGCCCTTGTGAGCCATTTTAAGCCTAGCCACTTATCCCTTGTGAGACTCAAACCCTGCATCTTGTGTTTGTAAGGCAAACACCTTAACCATTAGGCCACCCTAGGAACCCTTCCCCCATCAGGACATATACCAATTTTGAGTATATGGTTTATCATGATGAAGTGATCCAGAAGGTCAAAGGTTCTTTCTAGGCCAGTAAAGACAGCATCAGTTAACATGCCCTTCTCCATATTAAGGAATGCCCCAAATTACATTTTCTAGCATGATGTTATTGTACTCTACCTTGTCCAGAAGCTATGTTTTTTGGGAGAGAATGTTATACTAATTTATATGTTGAGAAAGTTGACAAAAGTTGTGCATGACCTTCATTAGCAGTTTTAGAGGTAGTGTTGTTTGAATGGAGGGTGACAAAGGAAGCTTCTTGTCATGCACTGATAGAGATTGCTACAGCACATCTTTGGCACATCCTAGTCTTTACAATCACCAGTATACCTGGTAGACTGTCAGATCAAACAGTAACGTGTTTTTCATTAACAGGCTATTGTAAGATGTACTGCCTCAACAGATGCACAGTAACAAGGACCAGCCTCACTCTGAGCTTAACTGTTTTGGTAATGCCCACATCAGCTGTGCATGCTCACCTCAGTAATGTACAGTGTCTTTCTGTATTTACTGTATCAATGTATTAATTGTACAGTTGACTGTTATACTGTACTATTACCTTGCACATTAAAACAAATGCCTGTCCTAAGGATAATGACATCTGCACTGTTTTTCTGTTTGCTTTCGACACACATTATTTATCCCTTGTTGACCAGATTAGTGTCACTAGGCTAGTGGCCGTTTTTCAGGGGAGACCTGAGGTGGTATTTATGCTACTATGGATATTTGGACAGAATATCAGGGAACTTATCTTATTCTTTTCTGTAGATGCCATAGGATCTTTTTACATATACCTGAGCTACCATCAGCTGAAGCAGATGGGACCTCAGTTTAAAATCTCATCCAAAGGATGATAAACTCAGGGACATAGTTTCCTGCTTATGATGTACTACAGTGTCAACACTTCATCTCTCACATGTGGGAATAGAACCCATAGCCTTCTGTACTACAGGCAATCATGTTACTTGTTGTGCCACTGATACTGCACATGACCACCCCTGAAAGGGATTTATGATATTTTTGTATATATAAATCATTTGCAACTAAACATGATGATAGTATCTGCACTGACTACCATTTTAAAATATTTTTTTTTGCACATAAAATCCACAAAGACTACAGTGGATATTTAATATTTCATTACAAGGCATACAATTTCATTGGAAAAAATGAATAAAAATACATTATACTGAGTGAAGCTACAAGATACTTCAAAATAATACTTTTAAAGCAATTATTTCAATGTTCTGCATATCAAACACTGTGCCTTATATAGAAACAATGCAGCAACTGTACTTTTCATTGCTTTTAAAGTAACAGATGCAATCTCTTTATCTAATAATCTGCTTCATGTGGAATGAAGGGCATACATCTTTATTTATACAGTCACTCTTCTCTTTGTTACTGTTCACCTGCACAACACTTCTATGGACTTCCTGCTACTCTTGCATTTCATTTGACTGGGACCAAATCACCTAATTTTCACAATACTGAAAACTAATTTGACTGAATCTCATTTCACCGAAAGCTTACAATGCAAAATTTCAAAAGACTAAATTTTAAATCAAACACATACACTAATTACAATTAGTAATTAAATGCTAATTACAGCACTAATGACTACCTCTTTCCAGAATTTAAAAGCTACTTACTTACCCTCTTAACAGAAACCAGACAATATAAAACCAAACTAGGTGGGGGGGGGGCTATGTCCCCCACACCCCCCAACTATATATACTAACTCCAGGATCGTACTACAGTGGGGAGAAGGGCATATACTTTGTACTTGCTTTAAAGTACTCTACACGCTGCTACTACTGCTGGGGACACACAACACGTCTGCCATATTACTTTAAATACTTACCATCAAACTGTAAAGAGGCATACCCACATTTAGAAACACTACAACATTACTTTCTACATGACTATCGGTATTCTGACAGTCAGCACTGTAAGTTACAGAAATTCTTTTTATCACAAACAAGTCACAGGTGAAGGGAAACCCACATCATGTCTATGGCTTACAATTCAGTGAAATGAGATTCAGTCAAATTAGTTTTTAGTATTTTGAAAATTAGGTGATTTGGTCTCAGTCAAATGAAATTCAGTCAAATGAGATTTAGGTGATGTGAAGTAGACCCATTCTAAACATTTATCAGAGTGCTCCTAGACAGGAATATGACACAAAACTGCAATCCACTAAATCTAAAATCTGGAGATTTTTTTCTACTTGCATACAGTAGGATATATTATTGTAACCTACTTCACAAGACTCATTGTCTCCCTATTTCAAACAAAGCCACTCTACTCCTAGGTATCCTGCTATTTAAATTTCTTATGCTGGGTTGCCCCACTCTGAAAATAAAACTACCACTCATTGATTAAATCTACTCATGTGGAAGCAGTCAAGATGACCTTCTTATTCCGGACAGACCAAAATTTAAACACGCTATTGGTGAAAAAGCATTGTCTAAAGCAGGTTCTGCTCTATGGAACCACTTGACCTCTGACATGAAACTTAATCACACCTTAGAGTCATTCAAAAAAAGTTTGAAAGAATTCCTGTACAAGGAGTCAAAGTGCACTTCCTTCCACAGTACTGACAAAATAATTGCCCAAATAAACACTGCCTGTATAATGTAAGAGTTATTTATTGCATCTTGCCTTTTATACTGTAAGAGATTTTTATTGTATACTTTCTTGTTTATTATGCAGATTTATACTGTGCATATCAAACATTTATCCCACAACCAATGTACTTTTGTACTTATTGTTATTAGAAGTCACATACAAATGTTCCTGATATTCTCTTTTGTATAATTTTGTTCGTGTCATGACTGAAAAGGCTCAGCAGACCAGCACATTAATCTGATAAACATATTGTAAATAAATAAATAAGCATGATCAGAAATTATCAAATCCATCAAAGCAACATAAATGCCATTTGGGAGTAAAAAAAAAAACAATCATGCTAAAAAAACATTTTTGCAGGACAGGACCCCCCCTTGCAAACTTGCAAACTCCGAGGTTTTACCATGAAAGAGGAAAGGAAAATCCTCATCTATCCATTCATCCATCTAAAATGCCTTTTCCTATATTTTCATATGAGTCAGTCAGTTAAACAGTGATGACCATCTAAAGCCAAGATTCACACTGCCAGGTGGCTAGTCCTACCACAGCTGTTCTTCCATACTACACGCTCACATGCACACTCACATCTGTATTCAATTTAGGGTGTCCATTCCACCTACAATACGTCTTTGGAATGTGGGAGGAAACCAGAGCTCCTGAAGGAAACCCACACAAACAGGGAAGACATGGAGACTCTGCAAATGGCAAATCCTTACTGTACCAGTAATTAGTTCTTCTAATAAAAAGCCAGCCAGTCACACACTTAGTGATTTCACAAATGAGTGTCGATCTCTAATGTTTCAAGTAAAAACTAGCACCTTTCTCTAAGGTGGTGTTGTTATCCTTTGCATATTGGTTCCTCAATGTGTATTCTTCTAGGTATGATGGGACCATATGTACCCTGATGTCATTCTTCTGCTTAAAAGCTCATTTGACCACAGCCACATTATGTCATTTTGTGCGTATCTGCTTATAAGTGCTCAAATCAGAGGCAGTGATTCACAGTCAGATGCATCTAACCCATTTCTAGAAGTGTAGAAAAATTGTTCTATGCACTCAACTGGTTGGGCATTATTGTGGTACTAGGAAAGAAATCCCTTTTGATAATGGTTAGACTATCTGCAGATCTTCTTGTCATGAAGGATGCACATCATTGCTTTGATTCCTATTCATAGTGTATATCCCAAATGCCCAGTTGTCACGGACTCCTAGCAACCTTCATTTGTGCTGTATTGTTTTCACAAAGGAGCTTTCATCAGTCTCCACAATTTTTCCTGAATCCCCCATTTTTATTGGACATTGTAGCTGTTTATAGGAGCATGTCACATAAAAAACATCACTGGTTGCCTTCTACACTGAATTCTGGCAATCACACGTGGATCAAACATAACAGCTTTGTTAATGGAACCTGGCTTTTTGCATAGAAAGGGTCTGTGAACCAAATCATGTTGCATCTGCAAGATTTCAGTCTGCACTTCCATGCTTTATTTTTTTTCAATTGCATGCACTGATGCTGGGGAACTTCATATATAAAGTGTGTTTTACAAGGGTTCAATTTTCTTGCAGGCACCGGGATGCATGTCAGTCAAACTGAGCATGTTTATCCATTATGCATTTCTCATCCCGGCCTGTAAGAATTTTCTGATGAGTCCTAGTCTTAACAATAACCAGTATATTCAAGATTTAACAAAAACTAATGTAAAGTTATTGAATGTAGTTGCTGTGATGCGCGTGCACTGGCCCAGCAAACAAGGAGCCTCAATCCTCACCACTAGCACCAGTGAGGGGCGTCCATATAGGGAAAGGATAATAAATACACACACAGTAAAGTACAATTTCCCTTAAGAGCACACAGACATCACAGTCAGTCTGAGGCTGGTTGCTCCCTTTCTTTCCAGGTCCCCAATAAGACTCCCCACTGACACAGCTATAGGGTTCAGATCTTAGCCTAGTGAGCAAGCTAAAACCTCCAGCACCCTCTCTGTCCAACCAGTGCTTCGTGTTCCTGCCCAAGTAGCTGACACACACACACACACACACACACACACACACACACACACACACACACACACACACACACACACACACACACACACTGAGATAAGAGTTTATACAACCACACATACACTTCTGGGGATGGCTGGCACAGGTCCTCTAATCATCTGGCCTCTTACAAGGTTTCTCTTAATATAAAATGGGTGTTGACTCTCAAATCTCAAGAAACTGTTAGAATATGTGGGTTTCCTGTGAACTAATGATTCAAAGAAGTTCTGGTTAATGTTTTTAATCAACCTTACATCCAAGTAGTTTATAACATGTGAATTATAAGTATGTGTAAATTGAAAATATTCACAAATGTTAATAAATCTCTCGAATATTGATACTTTCTCAAAATCCACTTTCCATAAAATAAACACATCATCCAAATAACGAGTATATAGTATCCAATCTTTGGAAAATTCAGTATCAAATATGTATTTCTTCTCCCACATACAAAAAACTAAATTAGCAAAAATTGGGGCACAACTTACCTTAGATGTATTGTTGTCCTGCTAATACACTTCTTGAGTATGTATATTTTTAATATATTTTAGTGAACTGTATTTTTAAATGTTAATTGGATATTAATTAAGTACACATTTGAATATAAGTGTAAAAAGGAGGGAAACACAACAGTTTGATAAAGTCTGTTATGGTTACAGACGAAAGCGCTTACTTCACTGTTGATTTTTGGAGGTCATTATATTTGCTGTGGAATTCAATTAAAGAACGGTGGAATAAACTTTTTTATGTTTGGATTACATCCTTGTGCTTGGAATATTGTATGGTGCTTTTATTCAAGGTGAGCGGACAGACACTTCCTGGGATTGTGTTTTTTTAGTTTGGTTTTTTAAAAAGTTCGCAGATTTGCTATAGGTAGAGGTGAACACAACAACGCTCTTGCTAGACACATTGGTTATTTTTCTGACTACTTCTTTAAGTTCACAGTTTTGAAGAAAGTAGACTGTGACGTTCGAGGGGGCCCTTGGCAAAATCTTTTGGAAATCTGCGAACTTTTTTGGCAGATTCGTACAGCTGCCTATATGTATCCAGGTTTAAATGACTATGTGTCTATTAGCTGTATTTTAAAGAACCTGTCATTGAAAAGATAATTTGCGGTGGTTGTTTTTAAGTTTTTGGGTCTGTAGGTTTACAATTTTATTGTATGATTGATTTTTATGATTATAATTTGTTTTTACCATGGTGTATAGAGATTTAAGATTGTTACACCCACACTTTTTTAGGACGAAAGTATGTTGTTTGATTGCTGTTGTCAGTAGTAGGAACACACACCCCTTAATGGGGTTATGTGATTCGTTAGTTTGAACACATTGAATTAACATAATTAATTTTATATAACTGTGTTTGGCATTTAGAAATGTTTGATCTTTTTGTCTGAAGAAGAAGCACCATTGAGTTCTCCGAAAGCGTGTGCTTACTTTATTAAATTTAAATTTATTTTACATCGTCAGCCTTGGATTTGTGCTTCCTACAGCTCATTTGTTTGGTTTACTTGGTTTGTCGTTCTGCTTGTTCAGTGCTTTTTGGTTTATCAGGCTAGCAGCTTTCACCTATGTTCACAGTTGCCACCACTCTTTAGTGATGATGCTGTATGCAGTCTGAGAATGTCTTCATCAGTACTGTATGTCATTTTTTCATTTGAAGCAGGATGTTCTGCTGGGTGAACATATTACTTCTGTGCCTAGGATTCCCATTTATATTCCTAAGGATAACAAAAGAAAAACATTTGGCATCCTGCGACACTATAGCAATTGTCTCATTTTTACTGACAGCCACAGTGTGTGAGAGATGTAGTTATACAATGTTAATGGAAGAAAATCTCTTGCACAAAGCTGCAGAAAACAGCAAACAGTTTGTCAGTAACACACACCACACTATACCTATCACACAAAATACAGACCAAACATATAGTCCTAGATATGCTGAGGCTCTTAAAAGTAACCTCCATAAACCCCAAAGGGCTCCTAAATGTAACCTAAGAAACATGTGTCCCCAGACATGTCATAAACTCTCGCTCGGCAGCATCTGTCATCTATCATCCACCTAAGACTCACAGTGTTTTAACTCAAAAGCCCATAAGACAAACTTCCACTCAGTCCAACATCCTAGTTATAGGTGACTTCATACTGAAACACGCTGATGCATCACTCACCAGGTTGAGTATGAAGGTCACAGTTAGTTGTCTGTTGGGTGCCAGGATTTGCCACAGCTCTTGGAATATGTGACCAAGGCAGGTATGAACCCAGCCTTGAACAGCATTTTACCATTTCTGAGAATGATACCAGAATATGAACAAAAGATTATTAACTTCAACAATTCGCTTAACTTCTGGTGTCATTCAAAGGGAGTCCAATATATATCGGTCTGGGAGAAGATAATAGACAGTCGTTACTGCTTTGCCAAGACCGGCCTGTACCTCTACACCCAATGCTTTTGTATATTGGCTAAAACCATGTTCAAAAATCAAATCCAGCTCCACTAGCATGAAATTATAACATCAAAGGTGACATACACTTTATTAAAGGAACACCAAATATTTAAAAACCACAGACCAGTTTTGGCAGACTCGACTGCCTTCTTCACATGCAATATTTTTAAATCACCTAATAGGTTGAATTTATTATCCCAAAGGGAGATAAAATAATTATATTGAGAATGTTAATGTCCCCAGGTTTGTCAAAATTGTGAAATATCGAAATAAAAAAAAAATAGAAAAGAAAAAATAAGACATAAAAGAAACATATTTTGCAGGGGAACAAGCCCCCCCTGCATCTCCTACAGCCTCTGCAACTTAAATATACTAACTCCAAGATTGCACTACAGTGAAGAGAACAGTAATGTTCCCATTCCGCACTGTATAGCAATCTCCATTACCATTCTCTGCACTGTAGAGTGATGTCAGAATTAGTATATTTAAGTTACAGGGGGTGTGTCTTCTTTTTCTTTCTTTTTTTTTTATAAACCTAGCCAAGAATTTTGCCCACGTTCCCACAAAGTCAGCACCTGTTTCCCCTGTCCAGCAGGGACACAGGTGGGATCCCAGGGGTGTATTTTCTGTTTCCCATCCAGTCGTACAGGTTCCTCTTAAAGATGGCTAGGGAGGTACTCTGCTTGACATGGACAGGGAGTCTATTCCACAGATGAGGAAGTCTTTGGGACACAAATTTATCCCACCAATAAGTTCAATTAATGTCAGAGACCAGGTTGAGGCCTTGTGTGCAGGGGTATGCAGCAACTTCATCAAGACTGGGTGTGAGATGGCCTTGTATGCCAGACACAGGTAACCTCTGAGTAGTCTGTATGAGACTGAGTAGAGGGATAGGGCTTTTAGCCTATCTATATAAGATAGGTGGTTGAGATCCTGGATTTTCCTGGTCAGGAACCTCTGTGGTCTGTCCAGCTGCTGAATCTCCTTGGCAAGGTACATGCTGAAGGGGGCATTGCACTCGATAATTGGTGTGATAAGGATGGAGTACAAGGATGTTATGGCCTCCTTGTTCCTGAATGAAATACCCTTATTATGAAGTGGGACTTGTAGAACGCCTTCCATACATGGTGGTCAAAAGTCAGGTTGCTATTAACAAGGGTGCCCATGTCCCACATGATTGATTGCGTGCTTAGTACATTGTTATTAATGTGAAAATTAGTGGGGATGCCATTTTCCCCTAAGGGGATAATGATACATTTCTTGCATTCAGTTTGAGGCCATGCTTCTGGCACCAGTCGTTAGTTTGGGTAAGGCCCTCTTGGAGGATGTTCACATCACTAGGGGAATTTAAGACAGCACCCAGCTTGCAGTCATCTGCAAACTTGGTCAGCCACAGACCACTGGTTTTGGCTTGCACCTCAGAAAAGTATATCCCAAACAGTAGAAGCCCCAAGATCAATCCTTGGGGTATACCACTTGTTATGGGTCTACAACTAGAGATGGCTTCCCCTATTGTGACTGAATGGGTTCTATCAATGAGTCAGTTAGCTACCCATCTGATAACATACAGGTTGATGCATAGCTGAGAGAGTTTATCTATTATGCCCAAGTGGGGAATAGTGTCGAAGGCTTTGACTAGGTCAAGGTAGGTGGTGTGCACCATCTTCCCCTCATCCATGGCTTTGGTGACTGTTTCAAAGAAGTCAGCCAAATTTAACAGGCATGATCTCCCTTTGACAAAACCAAACTTTGTGGGGTCAAGCTTTTGGAGGTTGCCAATATTCTTGCTTACAAGGTCCATGGTTAGGCATTCCATGACCTTGCAGATCAGGCTAGTTAGGCTGATGGGTCTATAATTGCCTGGGTCAGTGGACGATCCACCTTTGTGTAGAGGAATGACAGTGGCTGTCCTCCATTCAGCTGGGACAAAGCCAGTGCTCAGGCTTTGGATGAATAGGGTGCCTACTGGAGCTGAGAGCTCATGTTTGACTTCATGTAGGATACAGCCAGGGATGTTATCCTGACCCATAGAGACTGTATTTTTTGCCTTTGATAAGGCATTGAAAACCTGCTCCCTGGTGATGAGGGAAGGGGCAGATGCTGGGGATGTCCTGGTTTATTGATGGGGAGACAGGGGGTGAAGTTTTCACTGAACCTGCCTGCCAGCAGGTTGGCTGTATCTATGGAGTTTGTGTATGTGGTGTTATTGACCACCAGTTCAGAGCAGATTTTGGGTGTTACCTTTGAGATTGTGGATGTATGTGAAGAAGGCCCTGTGATTGTCCTTAGTGGATGTGGCCAATTTGGACTCAAAGTTAACCTTAGAGGATTTCACCAGTGACCTTATTTGCTTGTTCTGACAAAGGAGACATTGCTTCCAACTTGGCACCTGCTCCTTCTTGGTTCTGGACAGCATTGTTTTTTCCTTTTATTATAGAGTTTGTTTATTGCTGCTGTCCACCAGACAAGTTTACTCTTCCTTGAAGATGATGAGTTGGTCCTGTCAGGTATTGCTGAGTCAATACAGCTATGTAGGTGCTCTTATATTTTTCTGGTGTAGGCTTGGACATTAATGCTAGTTCCAGATGAAGGGACGGTGGCTGTGAAACTGTTTATACCTGCTCTGAGGAGACTTTAGTCAGCTTTGGGAAAGTTTTTTTGTTTGACCCTGACAATGGGGGGGGGGGGGGTCAGGGAAAATGGTGACTTAAAAAGTGATCACTTTATGGTCAAATCTCACCAAGGATGATAACACTGTAGGGGTGCTACAGTGGCTACTCATGTTGATTAGTAGCAGGATATTTTCATCTCTTGTGCAGGTGATAACCAGCTGATCCCATGCATTGGCATTGATGAATTTGAGAAATCTCTGGGCAATCATGATTAGGCTAGAATAGGTCTTCCACTCTATGGTTGGGAAGTTAAAGTCACCCAGGATCAGGGTAGAGGGTTGAATGTTGATGGATTCAAGTATGTTCAGATAGGTGGAGTGGGTGTCCTGAGTCATGGTTGGGGGTCTGTAGCTAGCTATGATTTGAATAGGTGATTTATCAACAGTTAACTGCACTTGGAGTGTCTCATGTGCATCATACTGTTTGACCAGCCTGGAGGTGTGTATGTCTTTGATAAATATTGAAACTCCACCTCTCTTGACTTTGTAGCCCTCCATTTGGGGTCTGAAAGTATGGTAGGATGAGTAACCTGGTAAGGATGGGGTGCTATATATATATATATATATATATATATATATATATATATATATATATAAATGTCATTCTTTTGTTTGTGCCACCTTTTTAAAACATTGGGTTTGACAAAGAGGTTTAATTACTCTTTCAAAAATTACTAGCAACATCCAAGGACATTCCACAATTGATTTCGATTCTGGGACTTATTTACTACGCAATATTTCTGGACATAAATTTCATTTTTTTATTCTGTTTTTTTCTTTCCTAGTACAAGCTGTTTTAGATGTAATATCATTTTGTAGATAAATTAAACTAAAGATGATCTTCCATGATCAGGTAAAGACATGAATTATTTTGAAGATGGAAAGACATTTAATTTTAAACATTATAATTTTCAAACCAACCCCCACAACAAGACAGTAGCACAATTTGACAAGGCTTTTTAAAAAGATTTATACATGAGGCAATATTATATTTTTTGTAAATGGTCTGAAAATGGTAATACCTGGTAATAGTATTAAATGGTAAGTGCAGTATTTTTAATGTAGTTTAAATGTACTTTCCTAGATGCAAAATGTAACCAAATGCTTTGTTTTAAAGCTGTCAAGCTCTCAGCAGTCCCATGCAGTCAGCCATCCTTGTCTCTGGACTGTTGGAAGATTGAAAGCTTGAAAATAAAACATTTGAACTGCATTTTGCATCAAGGGAAGTAAATTCTGACTACGTTTAAAATACTGCACTTATCTTACCATTTAAATCAGTTTTGTCTGCTTCCTTTTGTGTTTTTTCTATATCTAAAGTTAAAGCTATGAATTAAAAACATTTTTTTAGTTGCAGTGCTTTATCGTATGACATCTTCAAGTGGTTTCTCTGCTGTGCCTGTGTTTAAATCACTTGTGAGTGGGCTGTCATTTGATTGCATTTTTACTATCTCTCTTTTGATTTTTTTTACTATCTCTCTTCTGAAATTTTCCTTCCCACTCACTCTTTATATATATATATATATATATATATATATATATATATATATATATATATAGTCTTGGAAGCTCATCCCAGTCTTATATTCTGTATATCAGGCCTTAAAAGCTTCTGTCAGTCTTCTTTTCTCTTCTCTGCTCATCTTACAGGGTACTTACATATAAAACTAAAAACCCTCTCCTTAGACTTTTAGTGTAGCTTGAAATCACCTTAAATGTGTGTGTGTGTGTGTGTGTGTGTGTGTGTGTGTGTGTGTGTGTGTGTGTGTGTGTGTGTGTGTTCCTCATTGCTTCCTTTTCTGCCTTTGAAACATCTACATCTTGTAGCTAGTTGTTGAATGTTTTTCTGTAACCTATTCACTTTTGGCTAACTAAAGTGTGTTTTTACATTAAGAATATTGGATTGCAATTCTAGTGACAGTAGAAAGGTAGCCTGGTCTGTCTGAGTTAGGCTTAAGGAAGGATTACTTGTTATAGCTAGTTGTTTGATTTGTTTCTGATACTGTTTCACTTTTGGCTAACTAAAAGTGTGTTTTTACATTATGAAGACTGTGACTGTAATTCTAGTGGGAGTAGAAAAGTTGTCTGGTATGTCTGAGTTGGAAAACACACAGGGAGGCTTAAAGTGAGAATTACTTGTAGCTAGTTATTTGATTTATTTCTGATACCCTTTCACTTTTGGCTAATTAAAGGTTATTTTTGCATTAAAAAGACTGGGCCTGCAATTCCTGTGGCAGTGGAATGGTATCCTGATCTGTGTGAGATGGGAAATATACAGGGGGAGCTTAAAGTGGCATTTACTTGTAGCTAGATGATAGCTTTTCACTTTTTGGCTAGTCAAAGTGTGTTTTTAAATTAAGAAGTCTGACACTGCAAATCACATGGTAGGAGAAAGGTAGCCTGGTCTGTCTGAGTTGGGAAAAACACATGGGGCTTAATGTGAGATTGTTTCATCAGCTACAGGGCTTTTTAGGGACTCAGTTGCTTGGTGTTAATCTTCACTTGAGAGCTACTTTTACTGTGCATTTACATTAAGAACTTCTATGATCATTCATCTTGTGGCAGAAGGTGTTTACATGGTCTCACTGAGTTGGGAATCACTCCAGGGAGCTCAATTGTCCAAAGGGTATGGGAGTTAGTTTTCAGCTTTTTCTGTCTGCTATAAATTAGGTGCATTTGCAGCAGTGCTTGGCAGTAAAGGAGAGTTGCAAAGGCTTAGTTTGCAACTTTTACAGAGACAAGAGCTCTCTGATTCAACTGAACAAGAAACTAAATGGTCTAATAAAGTCCATCAAGGCCAATTACAAGATCAAGAGTGCATCCCAGGCTAAGGACAATCACAAGTGCTTATACAACTTTGTCAGGAACCATAAAGGTTATGCGCATAATTGTGCAGAATGTGCACAACTGGACATAAGTTGCATAACCTTCACTAACCAGGATGACATAGAGAATTTACTAACTGATAAATTTAGTTCTGACTTCACTATCCACTGGCCCTGGAGAAATCCCTTCCACCATACCCCCCATATCAACAGGGAGCAAGTCCTGGCACCACTTGTTAAGGCTAAAAATACTGCTTCACTGGACCCCAACAATATCCTTGGTTTCCTCCTAAAGATCCTAAAACATTAGGCAGGACAACCTGAGACACTGTTCAGCTACAGCCTCAAAAGAAGTTACATGTCAGGTGAATGGAGGGCTGTAATTCTCATCCCTCTTCATAAGAGTGGACCATCAATTGACTCAGGAAACTACAGACCATCAGTCTAACAAGTCTAATATGCAAAGCCATGGAAATGATCAAGACATTGGCAACCTACAGGCACTAGACCCATCCCAGTTTGAGTTTAAGGGAAGGTCATGCCTACTCAACCTGGTAGACTTCTTCAAGAGGGTCTCCAAGGCTATGGATGAGGGGAAAATGATGCATACCAGCTATCTTGATTTGACCAAGGTGTTTCATACAACACTCCACTCAGGTATTATTCCAAAACTCTCAGGACTAGGCATACATCCCTACATAATATCTGAATTGCTGACTGGATCACAGACAGGGATCAAGAAGTCCAGATCAGTGAGACAACTTCCACCAGGGGACTGGCCACTAGTGGAGTATCATAGGGCTCCCTGTTGGATGCACTCCTGTTTAGTATGTACTTCTTGGAAGTCAAGGTTAATATCACAGGCCTCTGGCTCACCAAGTTCACAGATGACTATAAATTGGGAGCTATCATAGATTTCTCCCCTTCCTCCATGATACTGGCATCCTACAAGAGAGTCTAACACAAACTAATGACTGGTACTAAAGTCACAGATTAAAACTCAATGCAAAGAAAAGTGTTATAGTGCCTTTTGGGAAGTTGTCCTCCCAAGCTAATTACTCCATCGGCAAAACATTCTTAAGGAGTTGACCTAGTAGTTAGGGATCTGGGAACACACGAACATAGTAATCTGGCCTTTGACCAACGCATAGCAAAGATAGTAAGAAAATCATTCTTTGTCGCCCAACTCATAAACAAGGGTATGGCATTTAGATCCAAGGAAATTATAATACCAGTCTAATCAGTCATTATCAGACATGTCATTGAGTACAGTGCCCCCTTTGGCATGTATCTAACCAAACACTTATAACTGTTGGAAAGCCCTCAAGGGTTTCTCACCAGAAAAATCCAGGGTATGAGTACCCTGTCTTGCACAGATCACTTACTGAGTGGCGATCTGTGCCTGACAATATGGCAATATATATATATATATATATATATATATATATATATATATATATATATATATATATGTATATATATATATATGTATAGATATATATATGTATAGATATATAGGATCCGGACACATACTCGACTAGCATATGTCCGAGTCACAAAACATTGAACACACATACATGAAAGCGCTTAACATCGACAAGCGCTTCCGTGTATGTGTGCCTGTTCAGATCGGACTACAGTGCGGTAAGGAAAATTCCCTTTCCCCACTGTAGTCCGATCCCGGATTGCAAATAATAAAGTAAGGGGGGTGTGGGGGGTGCAGCCCCCCTGCAGAAACATAGATTTTTTTTTTTGAACTACACATACACAGAAGCGCTTTTCGATGTTAAGCGCTTTCATGTATGTGTGTTCGATGTTTTGTGATTTGGACATATGCTAGTGTGTCCTAGACCCATATATATATATATATATATATATATATATATATATATATATATATATATATATATATATATATATATATATATGTATATATATATATATGTGTGTGTGTGTGTGTGTGTCTATATATATATCTATATATATATATATATATATATATATATATATATATATATACTATGATGGAGCTCTTGCACATCCCCAAAACAAACAGCACCAGAAACAGCAGATCCAAGGACCTGAACTTTACATAGTGGAGAGGCCAATATGTATCTTAAAGGATCCCAGCACTATGGAATAAGCTCTCTATCCATATGAAGCCGAGTTCGTCCCTAGTCCTATTCAAATAAAACCTTGATCACTGAATGGGTAGTCACAAATTCACCTCTGGGTCTGGCCCAGGTGTCTGTGATGGTCAGAGGTCAAAATAAGTAAATGAATCCCCATCTAACGGGTATACTATAGATGATCGAAATTCCAAAAGGCCGATTCCCATATGGCCGAGACCATATGATCAACTTTTGGAATTTTGAACATGTTTTAAAAAAACAAAACAAAAAGCCTACACATTGCTAGCAAGGGGCCAAGCCCCCTACACCTCCCATACCCCCTGCAATTTAAATATACCAACTCCGAGATCACACTACAGTGCAGAAGATGGAAATCTTCCCATTCTGCACTATACGGAGATGCCTGTTCTGCATGATCGAAATTCCAAAAATCGATTATATGGTCTCGGCCATATGGGGATCGGCTTTGTGGAATTTCGATCATGTATAGGGGACCCCCATCTAACATACCCCTTTCCACATAACTGTTAGCTACCTCCTTATTTACGTCCCCAAGCCATATAGGCATACAAAGTACTGTTGAACAAAACTAGGTTGGTTTGCATAGCTAGGCTTATAAAGACCCTGGTGTTCATTACCATAGTATAAACCTAAGAATTTGTGAAAAAGCAGGTTTGCAGTCTTTTTTAAACAATTGCTCTATTTTTTAAATGTCATGCTGATAAGGGAGGGGTTATCGTAGATTAAGATAGATTTAAATACCTACAAGAGACTAAGTTATAGTTATATAATAAACAGCATTATTGTTGTCTTACACTAACCTCTGCACTAGATTTCAGAATGGGAACTGACACTTTTTTGGATGAGTACTGTATGGTTCAGATGACTGACACTTATATTACTTCACAGTTAAAAGTATTTTAACCCAAGACCCAAACATTTTTATTTCCTACCTAAAATCCATAAGAGAGCTATCAGCCGTCCAGGTAGGCCTCTTGTTGTAAGCCAAGGGTCCTTGATGGAGCCACTGTCGGCCTTTTTAGTTGTACATTTATCTCCTCTCTTGTCTTATGTAAGATCCATAATAAAAGGTAGTACTAGATTTTTACAGATTTTTAAATGCGTTATTTTTGGAGAAGAGCTGGTTGATGTGCACATTAAATGTGACATCACTATATACCAGTATACCTCGCAGGGCTAGCTTGGAGGCTTTGCATATTGGCTGTCTGTTGCTAAGTTATATAGTACTGAAATTGATCAATTTCTATTACAGCCAATACATATGGTTCTGACTATGAATGTTTTTTTTATTTTGGTAATGATTGTTATCTGCAAATACAAGGTACGGCTATGAAGTCATTGGTCATCTTTTGCCCTCATTTATGCAGATCTTTTTATGGGGATGTATATTACGTTATCGAACTTTTAAAAGTTAGAACGTCATATGGTTGACACCATATGCTCGAACTTTTAAAAGTTTGAACATTTCAACGGAGATCTCCGTACAGTGCAGAATGGGAGGATTTCCCTTTCCTGCACTGTAGTGCAATCTCAGAGTTGGTATATTTAAAGGGGGGGGGGGGTGCAGGGGCTTTCCCCCCTACTTAAAGCAGTCAGGTAGGTTTTTCTGTTGTTTATTTATTTTTTTTTAGCTTTTTGAACTTTTAAAAGTTTGAGCATATGGCTTCGACCATATGACATTCGAACTTTTAAAAATTCGATAACGTAATATACACCCTTTTTATGGGATATTTAGAAGAGCAAATAATTTATTATGATTCACATAATATGTTTTTATATGCTCTTAATATGTGATGAAATGGCCTGGACAATTGCTAGTGTATTTTGAAGTCTGGTGTGTTGGACTTCACTGAATTTGTTATCTATTTAAAGGAAAATAAATGGAGTATACAATTTACATTTACTTACAGTTAAAAAAGGATTTCTTATTTGGATTTGTATCCTACAGACTGCTAAGAGGTGACCTGTCTCTGGCATACAAGGCATCCACCGACCCAATAATGATGGATTTACTGCACATCAGCAAGCCAAATGGCATCAGAAATAATCAAGGGATCTAAACCTCTTCTGCAACACTAACAGAATACCTTGGAAGGACAGGTATATCTCGCAGGTGATACCACTGCTCTAGAACAGACTCCCCATCCACATAAAACAAAGTTTATCCCTGTCCATATTCAATGGCAACTTGGATCTATGGATGGAAAGCAGAAAATGTACCCTAGGACTGCCCCCTGTATTACTAATAGGTAGAAACCACTCCTAAATGCTTTAACGTATGCATAGGTCCCCTCAAATTATTTATGGTATGATCCCAGTTATTCTTATTAGGGGTACTATATAATTATTGACCATGGGATGGATGAGGCCAATTTCTAATCATAATGGGATAGGTTAAGTAGATCAGAAAAAGGGAAACTGGCTAGGCTTAAAATGACCCTCCAGGACAACTAGGTTTTATTTACCTGTGAACCTATGGATATTATGGTATCCAAGAAACTTGATGGTTCTGTATTGACTACCTTATATAGCAAACCCTATCCAAAAATAGCTTGTTTCAGGCTACCAGTTGTCATCCAAGACACATTTTTTAGAATATTCCTAAGTCTCAGTTTTTGAGTGTTCGACAAATTTATTCTGTACCACAGGATTTTGAATTTCAAACAGATTAATTAAAAAGTAGATTTTACAATGGTGATATTCCAATTCTAATTTGTCCCAGTATAGACGATAGATAGACACCTTAAAGAGATCTGACTTACTTTCATATAAAATTAAGAAAGCTGATTTGGTTTGTGATATAGTGTAGTCCACTGTTTATGATACCAATTTTTCTAGGGTTAAACAAGTTATTTTGGACCATTGGCTTATTTTATTATCAGATTTCTCTTTATCGGATGGTATACCAGAGTTTCCAAAATGGACTTACAGGAGAGGTACCACTAATGGACAAAGGCTTTTTTTAAACACATCCCAAAAAGTTTATTATGGATTTTAGTCTGGTAGGAATGGTACATTGTGCCACTTGTTCTGTATGTAATAATGTTGTTAAATGTAAGGAACTTATTTCATGCAACATTTCTAAGGTTTATAAAATTTGTCCAACTTACCATTAATAAACCTCCTTATCTCATCATAGCTAAATAAAGGATCTCCTTTATGCCCCCTTGGCCTATACATCCTACCTCACTAGTAATGAGTCACTGTACATTAAGCCAAACCCCATTCTTTCATTAACTAGGAAACTTATACATCCCCTAGCATGAAAACCCAGAGATTTCTGAACTTTATAAATACCAACTCTATGGACTAGTTAGTCAGTATTCCCAACTGGAGGAGACAAAATTCTGGACTTGGTCCTCAACAATATGGGTCAGCTCTGTTCCCCACCATTTGTAACTTCCTCCTCAAATCAGACCATAAACCAGTCATATCTCCAATAAGACTAAAGCAAAAAAAGTGTTCAAATACCTCCATATTTAGTGATTATGAAAGAGATTATGCAAAGGCTAATCTACTAAAACTGTGTGATAACCTGGCTAAATTCAACATTCCCCTCAAATCTGATAATGCTATTGCATATGTGAAATACTTTACTGTCAAATTCAATGCATATGTGAATAGTCGCATAGATGTAGTTGTCCCCCACCAATGTAAATATATTGCCACATTTAAAAATAAATCCCTATGGTGGAACCCAACTATAAACAGGTTATGCAAGAAAATAAAAAAATATTATTGTATGCAATAATGAATGTAACTTTCTAGATATCAAAAATGCTCCTGTTAAATTTAACAAGAACTCCACTGATCAAATCAAACAAACCTAGATATAAGGTCAAAATAGCCACCCAGCAAAAAAAAAAAAAAAAAAAAAAAAAATCATAAAGCCTTCTATAACCATGTTAGAAACCTCAGAAACAATGCCCAGAACTACAGAAAGATAATAATAAATTATATCACTTATTCAGACCCCAAGGGCATAGCCAATCTACTATTGGATAAATATAGCTCTAACTTTACTGCTTTCCCATACATTTCCAGATCTCATACCCACATCAAGATCACCCTTTGAATCTCCAAAGGACAGGCCTTCAAAGCACTTTCCAATACTACAAACACTGCTTCTATGAGATCAAATAATATACCAGGCTGCCTGTTTGCCAGTCTGAAACAGGACCTGTCAAACCCCTCTACAGAGGCTATTCAATATTAGCCTCTAAACTGGTTCTGTGATAGATAAGTGGAGCCCAGTTCAGTTTTGTCAAGGGCAAACCTGCCTGCCTACTTAATCTGATCACTTTAAAAAGATTACTGAAGCAATGGATGAGAGAAAATCATTACATACTGCATATCTAGATTGCAAAAGTGTTTGACACTATCCCACACTCAGGAACTCTACCATCTAAATTTGAATCCCTCTGTAAATCATTGGATAGCGAATTGGATCATAAACATAACCAAAGAAATTATGATAGGTGGCATTACCTCCTACAACAACAGAACCCAGGAGATTATGGTATGTAGCTCAACCTACTCCAAAAACCTATCACAAATGGTGTACCCCAGGTTTCAGTGCTTGGGCCACTCCTTTTTGGCATTCATGTCTTGGAGGTCAAAGTTAACATTAAGAGTTAATGGCTGATCTTATTTGTAGATGATTGTAAGCATGGTGCTATCATAAACTCTCAAAAGGATTCCAAGATTCTCCAATAGAGCTGTTTTTTTACTTCTGATGAAGTCCCATTTATTGTTAGGGATCAAAGTGCTTAAACATCAATTGTTTGTGTTATAAATAAAAAAAAAAAACACATTATATACACACACACACACACACACACATATATATATATATATATATATATATATATATATTTTGTTTTTTTTTTGGAAATTCAATACCATTTTTTCTGCTGGTATTAACAACAGACCACTTAATACCTTCCAGCAATTTTTTGCAGTGGTTGTGTTTTAACACTCGGATGTTATTTTATTTCTTTTACACAATACAAAAGAAAGTTCTGTTATCTTAGCAAGTTACAGTACCTCTAATGCTGAATAATGTTAAGACAGACACCGTCTCTGTTCACAGATCAGTTATGAAAATCAGTATTACTCTTCTCTGGCAAACCAATCCTTCTGACTGGATACGTACCAGAGGCAGTACTCTGGTTTCTACTTTCTGTTCAAAGAATTCCTTCAGAGTGTTCTGAAATTTCTCTCTGACTTTCTCTGTAGCTCTTTCTCTGACTTTCTGACTTGAGCTTTGTAGCCTTTCCTTTAAATGTGCTGAAGTTTGCATATAGGTTCATAGGTAGGTACTAGGCTATCAGCCCAAGGGCCTATGTAAGCCTAGCCAACAAGGTTCCCTGGCTTACACCACCCAAGAAAGGTATTTTCCTGTACCACTGTCAAGCAGAGACACAGAAGTGATCCCTGGGGTGTATCTCCTATTTCCCATCCACTCATCAAGATTTTTCTTGAAGAGTGCTAATAAAGAACTTTGCTTGACATAGATGGGTAGCCTGTTCCAGAGTATGGGAAGTCTCTGGGACAGGAATCTATCCCTCCAGCATGTCCTGTTTATTGTGGTGACAAGGTTTAGGTCCCTAGAGCATGTAGCTTGGAGGGATTGGGATTGCTTTAGGTGTAGCATGTCCAACAGCTCTGGGTTTGACATAGCTTTATATGTTAGGCAGAGATCACCTCGGAGTAGGCGATATGCTACGGAGTAAAGCTGGAGTTTTTTGAGGCGGTCAGTGTAGGGCATTTATTTGAGGCCAATAATCCTCTTTGTGAGGTACTTTTGTGGCCTTTCCAGCTGCTGCAGATGTCTTGTGAGATACATTCCAAAAGTTTGCAGTCATCTGCAAATTTAGTTAGCCAAAGACCTTTTGTGTTAGCCTGTACTTCGGAGAAGTAGATACCAAACAGGAGAGGTCCCAGGACAGAACCCTGCGGTACTCCACTTGTCACTGCCTTGAGGTCAGATTTGGAGGCTGCAACCTTCACAGTGTAGGTTCTGTCAGTGAGCCAGTTGGCAACCCATCTTGTGACGTGGGGATTTATACCTAGTTTAGTGAGTTTAGCTATAATTCCAGAATGGGGGGGATGGTGTCGAAAGCCTTGGCGAGGTCAAGATAGGCTGTGTGAACCACCTTACTCCCATCTACGGCTTTGGTGACTGCCTCAAAGAAGTCGATCAGGTTCAGGAGGCATGATCTGCCTTTCACAAATCAGAACTGGGTGGGATCCAGAGTTTGGAGGTTACCAATGTCTTTGTTTATGAGTTCCATGATGATATGTTCCATGGCATTGCAGACCAGGCTCATCAGGCTAATAGGTCGATAGTTCCCAGGATCAGTGGCGGCTCCCCCTTTGTGGAGTGGGATAACTGTTGCTGTGCATCATTCAGTGGGCACAAAGCCTGATATGAGGCTATTACTGAACATGATGCTTAAATGGGGAGCCAGTTTGTTCTGAAGTTCGTGTAAAACGCAGCCTGGGATGTTGTCCTGTCCCATGGATGCTGTGTTTTTGGCTTTAGAAATTGCAGCTTTTACCTGCGTAGTTGTGATTACAGGGACTCTGCATTCTTCCTGTAGAGATATGGGCCCGTTAGGGGGTGAGGGGGGGGATAAAGTTAGCACTGAACCTATCTGCCAGGATGTTGGCAATACCAGTTGGTTCTGTAATTTTCGTGCCTTTGTGCTGTAACTCAAAGCAGATCTGGGTGTTGCCATCAAGATTCTTGACATAGCTATAGAATGCTTTGTGGTTGTCCTTAGAATTAGTGGCAATTTTGTTTTCGTAGATAGCTTTGGAGTATCTTATAAGGGATCTCAGCTTCTTACTGAGGCTGACCAGGGAGCTCCTCCACTCATGGGATTTTTCTCTCTTTTACAACAATTTCCTCCTTTTGTTGTACAGTTTGTTTATGGCAGGGGACTACCAGATTGGCTTCCTTTTTTTGGAGGATAGCGTCTTGGTTCTGTTTGGGATAGCCCGATCCATGCACTCGTGTAAGTGCTTATAGAGTGCATTTGTGCAGGATTCAGCAGTTGTAACTGTATTGTCCATCTGCATGGGTGTCATGAAGTTCACCACTTCTGTCTTAAGAAGCATGAAGTTGTCTTTGGATAATTTTTTTACCATGGTTTCCTTAATGGGCAGTGGGGGCGGGATGTGGATATCAAGGGTGATTAGCTTATGGTCGGATTGGACCAATGAGGACTTGACTTCTGGTGTGGAACACTGGTCACTCATGTTGGTAATGACTAGGTCTAGGATATTGTTGCCCCTGGTGGTGGTGTGGATAAATTGATCCAGGTCATTGGAGTTTATGAATTCCAGAAAGCGTTGAGCTAAGGAGTTGGTACACGAGTCATTTTCCCAGTTAATGGTGGGGTAGTTGAAGTCGCCCATTATTAGGATGTTTGGTTGAACCCTAATATTTTCCAGTACATCAAGAAAAGAGGAGAGGGAATCCTGGGGCATGGTGGGGGATCTGTAGCAAGCTACAATTTGGATTGCAGTTTTGCCCAGAGTTAGTTGCACTTGGATAACCTCGGATGCATTATGCTGAGCAACTAGCCTGGAGGTGTGGATATCCTTAATGAATATGGACACACCTCCGCCTTTGGTGTTTCAGTCCAGGTTACATGTCCGGAAAGTGTGGTATGAGTTATAGCCTGGTAGTGCAGGGGTGCTCTCTGGAGCCTTGAACCAGGTCTCAGTCACTGCACAGATATCGATGTTCTCCATTTTAAGGAGTGCCTCGAGTGAGTGCATTTTAAGATTTAGACTTCTAGCATTGAGTAGCATTACCCTCAGTTTTTTGCTTGCCTGTTCCTGTTACGGTGGTGAATTTGTTATTTGAACCTTGCCAAAAAAAGGCACTATAGGGGCAACAAGAGCCTTAGCCAGTATCCAGGATCCCAGGGGCGACAGGTGCTGGCCATCTGTGGCAAAGCATCGTGGTCTGTCGACCATGTCATCCCAAGCAGACAGATACTGGGTTCCCCTTAGAATGACACCAGAAGCATAGCCAATTGTTGAAGTCAATCATTTTTTCCTTGTACTGCGGTATCTTTCGGGGAGATGGCAGAATGCTACTCAGGGCTAGGGTCATACTTGCGTGGGCTAGAAGATCGGAGAGCTCTTCCATGTCTCTTTTCATGTAGTCCAGGGAGGTACATCTCAGGTCATTCACACCAACATGGACAATGACAGAGTCATATTTGTACTTGTTGTGGAGTGACCTGAGTGCATGGGTTATGTGGTGGATCCTGGCACCCTACAGGCAGCTGACAGTAACCTTCTCCTTGTTTAGCCTGGTGAGTGGGACATCAGTGTGCCCGACTATAGAGTCACCTATGACTAGTGTGTTGGGTACGTTGTTTTGCCTTATTGGCTGTGGCTGAGTGGCACACTGAGTCTGTGGGCAATGTATCATTTGGGTTGTGTTGGGGGATGGAGGTTGCTTGCATTTCTGCTTTGGAGGTCTCTGTTGCTTAGACAGATTATTATTGAGAGCCTCTGCGAATGTTTTTATGTTACTATGTGTGGATTTTGGTGTAGATTTATTGAGACTATGTGATGAATGTGGTGTGGTGCAAATGTTTACCTTCTCCTCATGACTGTCAAGTTCAGTCTTGGTTGGAGAGAGCTTTACCTCCAGTTTGGCTAGATAAGTGCATCTCTCACAGGTTGTAGTGTTGGGTGGTAGGAGGAGAGGGTTGTCTGTGTACATGAGGCAATTTCTATATTGCTTCAAGATGCCCAGATTCATCAGATAGACAAGAGAGAACACTGGTAGCTGACCCTTGGACATGCCTGAATAAAAAACTATTTTCCTCTAGATAAGTGAGGAAAGTGAGTACAACAGCTGTTTTTCCTCCAACCAAGTGAGAAAAGTAAGTACAAAAACTGTTTTCCTCTAGGTAATGAGGAAGATTGAGTGCTATAGTAATTATTAGCTTATTTAGTGCTTACAAGGTCTGAACAAGTGCTGAGCATGAGTAAGCAAATTTAAGTGCTAAAACTAAGAATCTGTATCTGCACTAGATGAGTTACAGGACAGAAACAAGTGCAAATGCAGGCTTTCAAATCAGAAAGTTGAGAGAGATGGAAGAGATTGCCCAAACGGCCAATAACTACAATTTCTGGGCCAGAACCACTCCTTATGTGGTAGACAGGTTACCTAGTGCTTACCACTCCCACTGATAAGCTAGAAGCTTCCCTCCAACACAGAAAGGCTTGGGGGGCTCAGAAGCTTACATACAGTCCTGGATACAGCAAATCTGTATCTGGAACACTAGTTACAGGAGAGGTAGAAAACAGGCTTATAAGGGCTATTTAACATAGCAACAGGTGTTCCCCATTAAAGGGGTATTCACAATGTATGGAACATTACAAAAAATCAATAACCAAAAATCAGTGGCATAACACCCAACAAATATTGTCCAAAACACCAAGAATAGGAGGCCACAGCAGTGATTACAGATGTTTATTTAGTGCTTTTGTCTCATGATGTGAAACTTCTTCAGAATAAAATGCAATTACAGCCAAAACCTTAAATAATCATTAATTAATCACATGACCCAGTCATCCAATTGAAATGCATCATATTAAAAAAACAAATCGCTTCTAAAGCTGGGATTTTTTTTTTTATATTCGGGGTACTTTGTAAGAAAGTCTTTATTTTTTTATATTATCCCTGGCCAGTAGAACCTATTTAGAATTCAGTTTTTAGTTTTGTCCATACTTTAGGGGATTCCCAGTATGTGGCTCTGTACCAGCTTCATTACATGCTATCTAAAGTACTTGCATACTAATAGTTGGCACACTGCCACTTTTTATCTTTTTCTG
>NC_056745.1:1405333481-1405347743 GCF_019279795.1 Protopterus annectens
CTTTTTCAAAAGACAAGTGATTTTCATTTTTCGTTACATCTTCCATATTATGATACAATTCCTTTTGATAAAGAAAATGTACTGTTGCTGTTTTAGTATAGGAAATAACTGTATATATAAAGAAATTACTTTTCTTAGGTTATATATTCTTTTTTTGCCATTTAAGAAATTGGAAGCCAGTGAATATTCTGCATATTTCATACAAGGTCTTTTTTTCTGTTAGCCATCTTATAAATACGTGGTTAAAAAGGGCTTGATGAAGAACATGCAGAAATGACTAAAGCATTTAAATATTACCAGCACTAATATTTTTATAATATTTTACTTCAGGGACAAGGGACAATGGTGCTGGTTTGTTATTTTACTTTATCAATGGCTCTTTTATTGACGTTTGCTTTATGTACAGTATCATACTTCTGTTTGATGTGACATGACTATTCACACATTTTGTTTTTATTAAATAACACTATTTTCCAATCAGCTATCACAAACAAAGGAGAGCAAGTTTCAGTTCTAGAGTTTCAATTTTCTGTATCAGATGTGACCATATAGTAGAAGATGGATGCATTGAAATCAAGAAGGAAATGGATGTAGCCATGTACTGATAGCACTCAACGCACACTGCCAGTGATATATCTGAAACATAATAGGCACACCTCTGGCCATTAAGCGGATAGGCCCTACTCACACTGTCTGTACTGATGAACAGCAACAAAATGAAAATGCTAACAGATTTGTGTGCTTGTAAATGTGTATGGGTTCTGCTTCTATTGACATATTAATTTTGTTATAAAACACTGTCTTTTGGAAATTGAAGTGTCAACAATTTTTGGCAAATATCAAACTCTTATATTCCAAACAGCATTTCTCAAAATGATGTGTTTAAAATACAGTCATGGTCTTCTGAATCCTTTCTATCCCGAGACACTTCAGTAACTAGAGAAAAAGTTTTCCAATAACTCACTAGATAACCATTATATACACTAGTGCAATAAAGCATGAGGAATGATTATTAAACTATTTTATCTAAGTTAATTTTCATGGCTGTGTTAACAAAATGGTAATGAACAAGACAACCAAAAATGGCACAATATTTAAATTTCTATTAATTATATTTACCAGTCAGTTACATTTCCATGTCTTACTGATGATTCTTTAAATTTCTTGTGCACAAGATGACAAACAGCTTAACAAGAAATGTTGTTTGGAGAGTACTCTCTGATGAGGGGTAGCCCCTTCACACTCACTCCCTGTATACACTGTCTCTAAGGTTGCACCATCTCAAAGCAAGTATATTGTGTGTCAAATCTACATACCTGAGTCTGTTACACTCCCTCAGTGCTAAGAAGGTAACATGCAGTGCCTGCTACATTAATAGAGCTGCACTGTTACACACCCTCAGTGATAAGAAGGTAACATGCAGTGCCTGCTACATATACAGAATTGCACTGTTACACCCCTCAAAGTTAAGAAGGTAACATGCAGTGCCTGCTACATTAATAGAGCTGCACTGTTACACATCCATGATGCTAAGAAGGTGACATACAGTGCCTTCTAAATTAATAGAGCTGCACTGTTACACTCCCTCAGTGCTAATAAGGTAACATGCAGTGTCTGCTACATTAATAGAGCTGCACTGTTACACTCCCTCAATGTTAAGAAGATAACATGCAGTGCCTGCTACATTAATAGAGCTGCACTGTTACACTCCCTCGGTGCCAAGAAGGTAATATGCAGTGCCTGCTACATTAATAGAGCTGCGCTGTTACACTCCCTCGATGCTAAGAAAGTAACATACAGTGCCTTCTACATTAATAGAGCTGCAATGTTGCACTCCCTCAGTGCTAATAAGGTAACATGCAATGCCTGCTACATTAATAGAGCTGCACTGTTACAATCCCTCAGTGCTAAGAAGGTAACATGCAGTGCCTTCTACATTAATAGAGCTGCACTGTTACACTCCCTCAGTGCTAACAAAGTAACATGCAGTGCTTGCTACATTAATAGAGCTGCAGTGGTACACTCCTTTGGTGCTAATAATGTAACATGCACTGCCTGCTACATTAATAGAGCTGCACTGTTACACTCCCTTGGACTTAAGAAGGTAACATGCAGTGCCTGTTACATTAATAGAGCGGCACTGTGACACTCCCTCGATGCTAAGAAGGTAACATGCAATTCCTGCTACATTAATAGAATTGCAGTGTTACATTCCATCAGTGCTAAGAAGATAACATGCAGTGCCTGCGACATTAATAGAGCTGCACTGTTACACTCCCTCGATGCTAAGAAGGTAACATGCAGTGCCTGCTACATTAATAGAGCTGCACTGTTACACTCCCTCAGTGCTAAGAAGGTAACATGCAGTGCCTGCTACATTAATAGAGCTGCACTGTTACACTCCCTCAGTGCTAAGAAGGTAACATGCAGTGCCTGCTACATTAATAGAGCTGCACTGTTACACTCCCTCAGTGCTAAGAAGGTAACATGCAGTGCCTGCTACATTAATAGAGCTGCACTGTTACACTCCCTCAGTGCTAAGAAGGTAACATGCAGTGCCTGCTACATTAATAGAGCTGCACTGTTACACTCCCTCATTGCTAAGAAGGTAACATGCAGTGCCTTCTACATTAATAGAGCTGCAGTGGTACATTTCTTTGGTGTTAATAAGGTAACATGCAGTGCCTGTTACATTAATAGAGCTGCACTGTTACACTCCCTCGATGATAAGAAGGTAACATGCAGTGCTTGCTATATTAATAGAGTTGCATGTTAGCCCTCAGTGCTAAGAAGGTAACATGCAGTGCCTGCTACATTAATAGAGCTGCACTGTTACACTCCCTCAGTGCTAAGAAGGTAACATGCAGTGCCTGCTACATTAATAGAGCTGCACTGTTACACTCCCTCAGTGCTAAGAAGGTAACATGCAGTGCCTGCTACATTAATAGAGCTGCACTGTTACACTCCCTCAGTGCTAAGAAGGTAACATGCAGTGCCTTCTACATTAATAGAGCTGCACTGTTACATTCCCTCGATGCTAAGAAGGTAACATGCAGTGCCTGCTATATTAATAGAGCTGCACTGTTACACTCCCTCAGTGCTAAGAAGGTAACATGCAGTGCCTGCTACATTAATAGAGCTGCACTGTTACACTCCCTCAGTGCTAAGAAGGTAACATGCAGTGCCTGCTACATTAATAGAGCTGCACTGTTACACTCCTCAGTGCTAAGAAGGTAACATGCAGTGCCAGCTACATTAATTGAGCTGCACTGTTACACTCCTTCAGTGCTAAGAAGGTAACATGCAGTGCCTGCTACATTAATAGAGCTGCACTGATTTACTCCCTCAGTGATAAGAAGGTAACATGCAGTGCCTGCTACATTAATAGAGCTGCACTGTTACACTCCCTCAGTGCTAAGAAGGTAACATGCAGTGCCTGCTACATTAATAGAGCTGCACTGTTACACTCCCTCAGTTCTAATAAAGTAACATGCAGTGCCTGCTACATAAATAGAGCTGCAGTGTTACACTCGATCAGTTCTAAGAAGGTAACATGCAGTGTCTTCTACATTAACAGAGCTGCACTGTTACACATCCCTCAATGCTAAGTAGGTAACATGCAGTGCCTGCTACATTAATAGAGCTGCACTGTTACACTCCCTCAGTGCTAAGAAGGTAACATGCAGTGCCTGCTACATTAATAGAGCTGCACTGTTACACTCCCTCAGTGCTAAGAAG
Organism: Protopterus annectens; assembly: GCF_019279795.1. Classification (NCBI taxonomy): domain Eukaryota; kingdom Metazoa; phylum Chordata; order Ceratodontiformes; family Protopteridae; genus Protopterus; species Protopterus annectens. The sequence continues at coordinate 1,405,337,220 of NC_056745.1, forward strand.
GTAACATGCAGTGCCTGCTACATTAATAGAGCTGCACTGTTACACTCCCTCAGTGCTAAGAAGGTAACATGCAGTGCCTGCTACATTAATAGAGCTGCACTGTTACACTCCCTCAGTGCTAAGAAGGTAACATGCAGTGCCTGCTACATTAATAGAGCTGCACTGTTACACTCCCTCAGTGCTAAGAAGGTAACATGCACTGCCTGCTAAATTAATAGAGCTGCACTGTTACTCTTGTCAGTGCTAAGAAGGTAACATGCAATGCCTGCTACATTAATAGAGCTGCACTGTTACACTACCTCAGTGCTAAGAAGGTAACATGCAGTGCCTGCTACATTAATAGAGCTGCACTGTTACACTCCCTCACTGCTAAGAAGGTAACATGCAGTGCCTGCTACATTAATAGAGCTGCACTGTTACACTTCCTCAGTGCTAAGAAGGTAACATGCAGTGCCTGCTACATTAATAGAGCTGCACTGTTACACTCCCTCAATGCTAAGAAGGTAACATGCAGTGCCTGCTACATTAATAGAGCTGCACTGTTACACTCCCTCAGTGCTAAGAAGGTAACATGCAGTGCCTGCTACATTAATAGAGCTGCACTGTTACACTCCCTCGATGCTAAGAAGGTAACATGCAGTGCCTGCTACATTAATACAGCTGCACCGTTACACTTGCTCTGTGCTAAGAAGGTTACATGCAGTTCCTACTACATTAATAGAGCTGCACTGTTACACTCCCTCAGAGCTAAGAAGGTAACATGCAGTGCCTGCTACATTAATAGAGCTGCACTGTTACACTCCCTCAGTGCTAAGAAGGTAACATGCAGTGCCTGCTACATTAATAGAGCTGCACTGTTACACTCCCTCAGTGCTAAGAAGGTAACATGCAGTGCCTGCTACATTAATAGAGCTGCACTGTTACACTCCCTCAGTGCTAAGAAGGTAACATGCAGTGCCTGCTACATTAGAAGAGCTGCATTGTTACACTCATTCAGTGCTAAGAAGGTAACACACAGTGCCTTGTACATTAAAAGAGCTGCACTGTTACACTCTCTCAGTTCTAAGAAGGTAACATGCAGTGCCTGCTACATTAATAGAGCTGCACTGTTACACTCCCTCAGTGCTAAGAAGGTAACATGCAGTGCCTGCTACATTAATAGAGCTGCACTGTTACACTCCCTCAATGCTAAGAAGGTAACATGCAGTGCCTGCTACATTAATAGAGCTGCACTGTTACACTCCCTCAGTGCTAAGAAGGTAACATGCAGTTCCTGCTACATTAATAGAGCTGCACTGTTACACTCCCTCAGTGCTAAGAAGGTAACATGCAATGCCTGCTACATTAATAGAGCTGCACTGTTACACTTCCTCATTGCTAAGACGGTAACATGCAGTGCCAGCTGCATTAATTGAGCTGCACTGTTACACTTCTTCAGTGCTAAGAAGGTAACATGCAGTTCTTGCTACATTACTAGAGCTGCACTGTTACACTCCCTCGATGCTAAGAAGTTAACATGCAATGCCTGCTACATTAAAAGAGATGCATTGTTACACTTCCTCAGTGCTCAGAAGGTAGCATGCAGCGTCTTCTAGATTAATAGAGCTGCACTGTTACACTCTCTCAGGGCTAAGAAGGTAACATGAAGTGGTTGCTACATTACTAGAGCTGCACTGTTACACTCCCTCCATGCTAAGAAGGTAACATGCAGTGCCTGCAATATTAAATAGAGCTGCACTGTTACACTCCCTCAATGCTAAGAAGGTAACATGCAGTGCCTGCTACATTAATAGAGCTGCACTGTTACACTTCCTCAGTGCTAAGAAGGTAACATGCAGTGCCTGCTACATTAATAGAGCTGCACTGTTACACTCCCTCAGTGCTAAGAAGGTAACATGCAGTGCCTGCTACATTAATAGAGCTGCACTGTTACACTCCCTCAGTGCTTGGAAGGTAACATGCAGTGCCTGCTACAAAAATAGCACTGCACTGTTACACAATCTCAGTGCTAAGAAGGAAACATGCAGTGCCTGCTACATTAATAGAGCTGCACTGTTACACTCCCTCAGTGCTAAGAAGGTAACATGCAGTGCCTGCTACATTAATAGAGCTGCACTGTTACACTCCCTCAGTGCTAAGAAGGTAACATGCAGTGCCTGCTACATTAATAGAGCTGCACTGTTACACTCCCTCAGTGCTAAGAAGGTAACATGCAGTGCCTGCTATATAAATAGAGCTGCACTGTTACACTATCTCAGTTCTAAAAGGTAACATGCAGTGCTTGCTACATTAATACAGCTGCACTGTTACACTTGATCAGTGCTAAGAAGGTAACATGCAGTGCCTGCTACATTAATAGAGCTGCACTGTTACACTCCCTTAGTCTAAGAAGGTAACATGCACTACCTGATACATTAACAGAGCTGAACTGTTACACTCCCTCAGTGCTAAGAAGGTAACATGCAGTGCCTGCTACATTAATAGAGCTGCACTGTTACACTCCCTCAGTGCTAAGAAGGTAACATGCAGTGCCTGCTACATTAATAGAGCTGCACTGTTACACTCCCTCGATGCTAAGAATGTAACATGCTGTGCCTTCTACATTAATAGAGCTACACTGTTACACTCCGATGTTAAAAGGGTGACATGCAGTGTCTGCTACAATAATAGAGATGCACTGTTACACACCCTTAGTGCTAAGATGGTAACATGCAGTGCCTGCTACATTAATAGAGCTGCACTGTTACACTTCCTCAGTGCTAAGAAGGTAACATGCAGTGCTTGCTACATTAATACAGCTGCACTGTTACACTCCCTCAGTGCTAAGAAGGTAACATGCAGTGCCTGCTACATTAATAGAGCTGCACTGTTACACTCCCTCAGTGCTAAGAAGGTAACATGCAGTGACTGCTACATTAATAGAGCTGCACTGTTACACTTCCTCAGTGCTAATAATGTAACATGCAGTGCCTGCTGCATTAATACAGCTGCACTGTTACAGTCCTAAGAAGGTAACATGTAGTGCCTTCTATATTAATAGAGCTGCAGTGTTACATTCCCTCCATGCTAAGAAGGTAACATGCAGTGCCTGCTATATTAATAGAGCTGCACTGTTACACTCCCTCAGTGCTAAGAAGGTAACATGCAGTGCCTGCTACATTAATAGAGCTGCACTGTTACACTCCCTCAGTGCTAAGAAGGTAACATGCAGTGCCTGCTTCAGTAATAGAGCTGCACTGTTACACTCCCTCAGTGCTAAGAAGGTAACATGCAGTGCCTGCTACATTAATAGAGCTGCACTGTTACACTCCCTCAGTGCTAAGAAGGTAACATGCAGTGCCTGCTACATTAATAGAGCTGCACTGTTACACTCCCTCAGTGCTAAGAAGGTAACATGCAGTGCCTGCTACATTAATAGAGCTGCACTGTTACACTCCCTCAGTGCTAAGAAGGTAACATGCAGTGCCTGCTACATTAATAGAGCTGCACTGTTACACTCCCTCAGTGCTAAGAAGGTAACATGCAGTGCCTGCTACATTAATAGAGCTGCACTGTTACACTCCCTCAGTGCTAAGAAGGTAACATGCAGTGCCTGCTACATTAATAGAGCTGCACTGTTACACTCCCTTGATGCTAAGAAGGTAACATGCAGTGCCTGCTACATTAATAGAGCTGCACTGTTACACTCCCTCAGTGCTAAGAAGGTAACATGCAGTGCCTGCTACATTAATAGAGATGCAATGTTACACTCTAGTGCTAAGAAGGTAACATGCAGTGCCTGCTACATTAATAGAGCTGCACTGTTACACTCCCTCAGTGCTAAGAAGGTAACATGCAGTGCCTGCTACATTAATAGAGCTGCACTGTTACACTCCCTCAGTGCTAAGAAGGTAACATGCAGTGCCTGCTACATTAATAGAGCTGCACTGTTACACTCCCTTATGCTAAGAAGGTAACATGCAGTGCCTGCTACATTAATAGAGCTGCACTGTTACACTCCCTCAGTGCTAAGAAGGTAACATGCAGTGCCTGCTACATTAATAGAGCTGCACTGTTACACTCCCTCAGTGCTAAGAAGGTAACATGCAGTGCCTGCTACATTAATAGAGCTGCACTGTTACACTCATTCAGTGCTAAGAAGGTAACATGCAGTGCCTGCTACATTAATAGAGCTGCACTGTTACACTCCCTCAGTGCTAAGAAGGTAACATGCAGTGCCTGCTACATTAATAGAGCTGCACTGTTACACTACTCAGTTCTAAAAGGTAACATGCAGTGCCTGCTACTTTAATACAGCTGCACTGTTACACTCACTCAGTGCTAAGAAGGTAACATGCAGTGCCTGCTACATTAATAGAGCTGCACTGTTACACTTCCTCAGTGCTAAGAAGGTAACATGCAGTGCCTGCTACATTAATAGAGCTGCACTGTTACACTCCCTCAGTGCTAAGAAGGTAACATGCAGTGCCTGCTACATTAATAGAGCTGCACTGTTACACTCCCTCAGTGCTAAGAAGGTAACATGCAGTGCCTGCTACATTAATAGAGCTGCACTGTTACACTCCCTTGATGCTAAGAAGGTAACATGCAGTGCCTGCTACATTAATAGAGCTGCACTGTTACACTCCCTCAGTGCTAAGAAGGTAACATGCAGTGCCTGCTAAATTAAAAGAGCTGCACTGTTACTCTCCATCAGTGCTAAGAAGGTAACATGCAATGCCTGCTACATTAATAGAGCTGCACTGTTACACTCCCTCAGTGCTAAGAAGGTAACATGCAGTGCCTGCTACATTAATAGAGCTGCACTGTTACACTCCCTCAGTGCTAAGAAGGTAACATGCAGTGCCTGCTACATTAATAGAGCTGCACTGTTACACTCCCTCAGTGCTAAGAAGGTAACATGCAGTGCCTGCTACATTAATAGAGCTGCACTGTTACACTCCCTCAGTGCTAAGAAGGTAACATGCAGTGCCTGCTACATTAATAGAGCTGCACTGTTACACTCCCTCAGTGCTAAGAAGGTAACATGCAGTGCCTGCTACATTAATAGAGCTGCACTGTTACACTCCCTAAGTGCTAAGAAGGTAACATGCAGTGCCTGCTACATTAATAGAGCTGCACTGTTACACTCCCTCAGTGCTAAGAAGGTAACATGCAGTGCCTGCTACATTAATAGAGCTGCACTGTTACACTCCCTCAGTGCTAAGAAGGTAACATGCAGTGCCTGCTACATTAATAGAGCTGCACTGTTACACTGCCTCAGTGCTAAGAAGGTAACATGCAGTGCCTGCTACATTAATAGAGCTGCACTGTTACACTCCCTCAGTGCTAAGAAGGTAACATGCAGTGCCTGCTACATTAATAGAGCTGCACTGTTACACTCCCTCAGTGCTAAGAAGGTAACATGCAGTGCCTGCTACATTAATAGAGCTGCACTGCTACACTCCCTCAGTGCTAAGAAGGTAACATGCAGTGCCTGCTACATTAATAGAGCTGCACTGTTACACTCCCTCAGTGCTAAGAAGGTAACATGCAGTGCCTGCTACATTAATAGAGCTGCACTGTTACACTCCCTCAGTGCTAAGAAGGTAACATGCAGTGCCTGCTACATTAATAGAGCTGCACTGTTACACTCCCTCAGTGCTAAGAAGGTAACATGCAGTGCCTGCTACATTAATAGAGCTGCACTATTACACTCCCTCAGTGCTAAGAAGGTAACATGCAGTGCCTGCTACATTAATAGAGCTGCACTGTTACACTCCCTCAGTGCTAAGAAGGTAGTATGCAGTGCCTTGTACATTAATAGAGCTCCACTGTTACACTCCCTCAGTGCTAAGAAGGTAACATGCAGTGCCTGCTACATTAATAGAGCTGCACTGTTACACTCCCTCAGTGCTAAGAAGGTAACATGCAGTGACTGCTACATTACTAGAGCTGCACTGTTACACTCCCTCTGTGCTAAGAAGGTAACATGCAGTGCCTGCTACATTAATTGAGCTGAACTGTTACACTCCCTCAGTGCTAAGAAGGTAACATGCAGTGCCTGCTACATTAATAGAGCTGCACTGTTACACTCCCTTGATGCTAAGAAGGTAACATGTAGTGCCTGTTATTTTAATAGAGCTGAACATTATCCCTCAGTGCTAAGAAGGTAACATGCCGTGCCTGCTAAATTAATAGAACTGTACTGTTACACTCTCTCAGTGCTAAGAAGGTAACATGCAGTGCCTGCTACATTAATAGAGCTGCACTGTTACACTCCCTCAGTGCTAAGAAGGTAACATGCAGTGCCTGCTACATTAATAGAGCTGCACGTTAGCCCTCAGTGCTAGGAATGTAACATGCACTGTCTGCTACATTAATAGAGATGCAATGTTGCACTCCAGTGCTAAGAAGGTGACATGCAGTTCCTGCTACATTAATAAAGGTGCACTGTTACACTCCCTCAGTGCTAAGAAGGTAACATGCAGTGCCTGCTACATTAATAGAGCTGCACTGTTACACTACCTCAGTTCTAAGAAGGGAACATGCAGTGCTTGCTACATTAATACAGCTGCACTGTTACACTCAGTGCTAAGAAGGTAACATGCAGTGCCTGCTACATTAATAGAGCTGCACTGTTACACTCCCTCAGTGCTAAGAAGGTAACATGCAGTGCCTGCTACATTAATAGAGCTGCACTGTTACACTCCCTCAGTGCTAAGAAGGTAACATGCAGTGCCTGCTACATTAATAGAGCTGCACTGTTACACTCCCTGTGCTAAGAAGGTAACTTGCAGTGCCTGCTGCATTAATAGAGCTGCACTGTTACACTCCCTCAGTGCTAAGAAGGTAACATGCAGTGCCTGCTACATTAATAGAGCTGCACTGTTACACTCCCTCAGTGCTAAGAAGGTAACATGCAGTGCCTGCTACATTAATAGAGCTGCACTGTTACACTCCCTCAGTGCTAAGAAGGTAACATGCAGTGCCTGCTACATTAATAGAGCTGCACTGTTACACTCCCTCAGTTCTAAGAAGGTAACATGCAGTGCCTGCTACATTAATAGTGCTGCAGTGTTACACTCCCTCAGTGCAAAGAAGGTAACATGCAGTGCCTGCTACATTAATAGATCTGCACTCTTCACTCCCTCGATGCTAAGATGGTGACATGTAATGCCTGCTACAAAAATAGTGCTGCAATGTTACACAACATCAGTGCTAAGAAGGAAACATGCAGTGCCTGCTACATTAATAGAGCTGCACTGATACACTCCCTCAGTGCTAAGAAGGTAACATGCAGTGCCTGCTACATTAATAGAGCTGCACTGTTACACTCCCTCAGTGCTAAGAAGGTAACATGCAGTGCCTGCTACATTAATAGAGCTGCACTGTTACACTCCCTCAGTGCTAAGAAGGTAACATGCAGTGCTGGCGACATTAATTTAGCTGCACTGTTACACTCCTCACTGCTAAGAAGGTAACATGCAGTGCCTGCTACATTAATAGAGCTGCACTGATTTACTCCCTCAGTGATAAGAAGGTAACATGCAGTGCCTGCTACATTAATAGCGCTGCAGTGTTACGCTGCCTCAGTGATAAGAAGGTAAGATGCAGTGCCTGCTAGATTAATAGAGCTGCACTTTTACACTCTCTCAGTGCTAAGAAGGTAACATGAAGTGGCTGCTACATTAATAGAGCTGCACTGTTACACCCTCCAGTGCTAAGAGGTAACATGCACATGCAGTGCCTGCTACATTAACAGAGCTGTACTGTTACCCTCCCTCGATGCTAAGTAGGTAACATGCAGTGCCTGCTACATTAGCTAGAGCTGCACTGTTACACTAAGAAGGCTAAGATAGTGCCATGCAGTGCTACATTAATACAGCTGCACTGCTCACTTGCTCAATGTTAAGAAGATGACATGCATTGCCTGATACAGAAATAGAGCTGCACTGTTACACAACCTCAGTACTAAGAAGGAAACATGCAGTGCCTGCTACATTAATAGAGCTGCTGTATTACACTCAGTGCTAAGAAGGTAACATGCAGTGCCTGCTACATTAATAGAGCTGCAATGCTACACTCCCTCACTGCTAAGAAAGTAACATGCAATGCCTGCTACATTAATAGATCTGCATTGTTAAACTCCCTCAGTACTAAGAAGGTGACATGCAGTGTCTGCTACTTTAATAGAGCTGCACTGTTACAGTCCTTCAGTGCTAAAAAGTAACATGCAGTGCCTGCTATGTTAATAGAGCTGCACTGTTACACTACTCAGTTCTAAAAGGTAACATGCAGTGCTTGCTACATTAATAGAGCTGCACTGTTACACTCCCTTAGTGCTAAGAAGGTAACATGCAGTGCCTGCTACATTAATAGAGCTGCACTGTTACACTCCCTCAGTGCTAAGAAGGTAACATGCAGTGCCTGCTATATTAATAGAGCTGCACATTAACCCTCAGTGCTAAGAATGTAACATGCAGTGCCTGCTACATTAATAGAGCTGCACTGTTACACTCCCTCAGTGCTAAGAAGGTAACATGCAGTGCCTGCTACATTAATAGAGCTGCACTGTTACACTCCCTCGATGCTAAGAAGGTAACATGCAGTGCCTGCTATATTAATAGAGCTGCACATTAGCCCTCAGTGCTAAGAAGGTAACATGCAGTGCCTGCTACATTAATAGAGCTGCACTGTTACACTCCCTCAGTGCTAAGAAGGTAACATGCAGTGCCTGCTACATTAATAGAGCTGCACTGTTACACTCCCTCAGTGCTAAGAAGGTAACATGCAGTGCCTGCTACATTAATAGAGCTGCACTGTTACACTCCCTCAGTGCTAAGAAGGTAACATGCAGTGCCTGCTACATTAATAGAGCTGCACTGTTACACTCCCTCAGTGCTAAGAAGGTAACATGCAGGGCCTGCTACATTAATAGAGCTGCACTGTTACACTCCCTCAGTGCTAAGAAGGTAACATGCAGTGCCTGCTACATTAATAGAGCTGCACTGTTACACTCCCTCAGTGCTAAGAAGGTAACATGCAGTGCCTGCTACATTAATAGAGCTGCACTGTTACACTCCCTCAGTGCTAAGAAGGTAACATGCAGTGCCTGCTACATTAATAGAACTGCACTGTTACACTCCCTCAGTGCTAAGAAGGTAACATGCAGTGCCTGCTACATTAATAGAGCTGCACTGTTACACTCCCTCAGTGCTAAGAAGGTAACATGCAGTGCCTGCTACATTAATAGAGCTGCACTGTTACACTCCCTCAGTGCTAAGAAGGTAACATGCAGTGCCTGCTACATTAATAGAGCTGCACTGTTACACTCCCTCAGTGCTAAGAAGGTAACATGCAGTGCCTGCTACATTAATAGAGCTGCACTGTTACACTACTCAGTTCTAAAAGGTAACATGCAGTGCTTGCTACATTATTACAGCTGCAATGTTACACTCGATTAGTGCTAAGAAGGTAACATGCAGTGCCTTCTACATTAATAGAGCTGCACTGTTACACTCCCTCAGTGCTAAGAAGGTAACATGCAGTGCTTGCTACATTAATAGAGCTGCACTGTTACACCCGATCAGTGCTAAGAAGGTAACATGCAGTGCCTGCTACATTAATAGAGCTGCAGTGTTACACTCTCAGTGCTAAGAAGGTAACATGCAGTGCCTGCTACATTAATAGAGCTGCACTGTTACACTCCCTCAGTGCTAAGAAGGTAACATGCAGTGCCTGCTACATTAATAGAGCTGCACTGTTACACTCCTCAGTGCTAAGAAGGTAACATGCAGTGCCTGCTACATTAATAGAGCTGCACTGTTACACTTCCACAAGATATGCTAGAATGACACTGCCTTTTTATTTACTGATATGTGAGACTTGAAGTAGCGTTCAGTATCATGCACTTTTCAGCAGAGTGAATACTCAACTTCTTCAGATACCTGCGAGAACAGTGGAGCCCTCCAAAAAGGCTGCCTTTAAATTACATCAATCAGTTATTAACACTAATTAGGTAAACATTCAAAAGGGCTGTTTCTCTCCTAATTCGCAAGCATTGTAAACTGCAAGCCTATAAAGAACAGTATGTAAAGACTAAAACAACCACCAGGGCTGAGTCCGATACAAAACATGCTTTGATTCTCTATATAATTAAGTTCTAACAATAAAATATTTAAAAGTTAGAATCCATCACAGTGTAATGCTAACAACACACTGATATAAATGTATAAACTGTGTTTGTTGCTTTTTTCAATATTAATGTGCAAAGGATTAATAGAAATCATCCCCTATGTACAAAACCATCCCCCTTTCTACAAGTCTCTCTCTCTACTGTTTTGGAGGTTAAGCAACTTTAGAGGAATTCTGGGGAATTGCAGGTTTTAAAAACAACTTTAAGAAGTTAAAAAACACACACAATAATAATAATAATGGAAGTACCATGTGCAACTAAAAATGAAAGTGAAAATAAACTTGAAAATGAGAATAAATGTGTGTCTTTGCTGCAAATAGGCTACTTCCTGCATGCCTAAGTGCTAA
>NC_056745.1:1405348243-1405375743 GCF_019279795.1 Protopterus annectens
TTTAAAACTTATTGCAATGACTTGTGTCCAGGACTTCATAAGACTGAGCTTATTATTGCAATGACTTGTGCCCAGGACTTCATAAGACTGAGCTTATTATTGCAATGACTTGTGCCCAGGACTTCATAAGACTGAGCTTATTATTGCAATGACTTGTGCCCAGGACTTCATAAGACTGAGCTTATGATTGCAATGACTTGTGCCCAGGACTTCATAAGACTGAGCTTATTATTGCAATGACTTGTGCCCAGGACTTCATAAGACTGAGCTTATTATTGCAGTGACTTGTGCCCAGGACTTCATAAGACTGAGCTTATTATTGCAATGACTTGTGCCCAGGACTTCATAAGACTGAGCTTATTATTGCAATGACTTGTGCCCAGGACTTCATAAGACTGAGCTTATTATTGCAATGACTTGTGCCCAGGACTTCATAAGACTGAGCTTATTATTGCAATGATTGTGCCCAGGACTTCATAAGACTGAGCTTATTATTGCAATGACTTGTGCCCAGGACTTCATAAGACTGAGCTTATTATTGCAATGACTTGTGCCCAGGACTTCATAAGACTGAGCTTATTATTGCAATGACTTGTGCCCAGGACTTCATAAGACTGAGCTTATTATTGCAATGACTTGTGCCCAGGACTTCATAAGACTGAGCTTATTATTGCAATGACTTGTGCCCAGGACTTCATAAGACTGAGCTTATTATTGCAATGACTTGTGCCCAGGACTTCATAAGACTGAGCTTATGATTGCAATGACTTGTGCCCAGGACTTCATAAGACTGAGCTTATTATTGCAATGACTTGTGCCCAGGACTTCATAAGACTGAGCTTATTATTGCAATGACTTGTGCCCAGGACTTCATAAGACTGAGCTTATTATTGCAATGACTTGTGCCCAGGACTTCATAAGACTGAGCTTATTATTGCAATGACTTGTGCCCAGGACTTCATAAGACTGAGCTTATTATTGCAATGACTTGTGCCCAGGACTTCATAAGACTGAGCTTATTATTGCAATGACTTGTGCCCAGGACTTCATAAGACTGAGCTTATTATTGCAATGACTTGTGCCCAGGACTTCATAAGACTGAGCTTATTATTGCAATGACTTGTGCCCAGGACTTCATAAGACTGAGCTTATTATTGCAATGACTTGTGCCCAGGACTTCATAAGACTGAGCTTATGATTGCAATGACTTGTGCCCAGGACTTCATAAGACTGAGCTTATGATTGCAATGACTTGTGCCCAGGACTTCATAAGACTGAGCTTATTATTGCAATGACTTGTGCCCAGGACTTCATAAGACTGAGCTTATTATTGCAATGACTTGTGCCCAGGACTTCATAAGACTGAGCTTATTATTGCAATGACTTGTGCCCAGGACTTCATAAGACTGAGCTTATTATTGCAATGACTTGTGCCCAGGACTTCATAAGACTGAGCTTATTATTGCAATGACTTGTGCCCAGGACTTCATAAGACTGAGCTTATGATTGCAATGACTTGTGCCCAGGACTTCATAAGACTGAGCTTATTATTGCAATGACTTGTGCCCAGGACTTCATAAGACTGAGCTTATTATTGCAATTACTTGTGCCCAGGACTTCATAAGACTGAGCTTATTATTGCAATGACTTGTGCCCAGGACTTCATAAGACTGAGCTTATTATTGCAATGACTTGTGCCCAGGACTTCATAAGACTGAGCTTATTATTGCAATGACTTGTGCCCAGGACTTCATAAGACTGAGCTTATTATTGCAATGACTTGTGCCCAGGACTTCATAAGACTGAGCTTATTATTGCAATGACTTGTGCCCAGGACTTCATAAGACTGAGCTTATTATTGCAATGACTTGTGCCCAGGACTTCATAAGACTGAGCTTATTATTGCAATGACTTGTGCCCAGGACTTCATAAGACTGAGCTTATTATTGCAATGACTTGTGCCCAGGACTTCATAAGACTGAGCTTATTATTGCAATGACTTGTGCCCAGGACTTCATAAGACTGAGCTTATTATTGCAATGACTTGTGCCCAGGACTTCATAAGACTGAGCTTATGATTGCAATGACTTGTGCCCAGGACTTCATAAGACTGAGCTTATTATTGCAATGACTTGTGCCCAGGACTTCATAAGACTGAGCTTATTATTGCAATGACTTGTGCCCAGGACTTCATAAGACTGAGCTTATTATTGCAATGACTTGTGCCCAGGACTTCATAAGACTGAGCTTATTATTGCAATGACTTGTGCCCAGGACTTCATAAGACTGAGCTTATGATTGCAATGACTTGTGCCCAGGACTTCATAAGACTGAGCTTATTATTGCAATGACTTGTGCCCAGGACTTCATAAGACTGAGCTTATTATTGCAATGACTTGTGCCCAGGACTTCATAAGACTGAGCTTATTATTGCAATGACTTGTGCCCAGGACTTCATAAGACTGAGCTTATTATTGCAATGACTTGTGCCCAGGACTTCATAAGACTGAGCTTATTATTGCAATGACTTGTGCCCAGGACTTCATAAGACTGAGCTTATTATTGCAATGACTTGTGCTCAGACTTCATAAGACTGAGCATATTAATGCAATGACTTGTGCCAAGGACTACATAAGACTGAGCTTATTATTGCAATGACTTGTGCCCATGACTTCATAAGACTGAGCTTATTATTGCAATGACTTGTGCCCAGGACTTCATAAGACTGAGCTTATGATTGCAATGACTTGTGCCCAGGACTTCATAAGACTGAGCTTATTATTGCAATGACTTGTGCCCAGGACTTCATAAGACTGAGCTTATTATTGCAATGACTTGTGCCCAGGACTTCATAAGACTGAGCTTATTATTGCAATGACTTGTGCCCAGGACTTCATAAGACTGAGCTTATTCTTGCGATGACTTGTGCCCAGGACTTCATAAGAATGAGCTTATTATTGCATTGACTTTTGCCCAGGACATCATATGACTTAGCTTACGATTGCAATGACTTGTGCCCAGGACTTCATAAGACTGGCCTTATTGTTGCCATGACTTGTGCCTATGACTTCATAAGACTGCACTTATGGTTGCAATGACTTGTGCCCATGACTTCATAAGACTGAGCTTATTAATGCAATGAGTTTTGCCCAGGACTTCATAAGACTGAGCTTATTATTGCAATGACTTGTGCCCAGGACTTCATAAGACTGAGCTTATGATTGCAATGACTTGTGCCCAGGACTTCATAAGACTGAGCTTATTATTGCAATGACTTGTGCCCAGGACTTCATAAGACTGAGCTTATTATTGCAATGACTTGTGCCCAGGACTTCATAAGACTGAGCTTATTATTGCAATGACTTGTGCCCAGGACTTCATAAGACTGAGTTTATTATTGCAATGACTTGTGCCCAGGACTTCATAAGACTGAGCTTATTATTGCAATGACTTGTGCCCAGGACTTCATAAGACTGAGCTTATGATTGCAATGACTTGTGCCCAGGACTTCATAAGACTGAGCTTATTATTGCAATGACTTGTGCCCAGGACTTCATAAGACTGAGCTTATTATTGCAATGACTTGTGCCCAGGACTTCATAAGACTGAGCTTATTATTGCAATGACTTGTGCCCAGGACTTCATAAGACTGAGCTTATTATTGCAATGACTTGTGCCCAGGACTTCATAAGACTGAGCTTATTATTGCAATGACTTGTGCCCAGGACTTCATAAGACTGAGCTTATTATTGCAATGACTTGTGCCCAGGACTTCATAAGACTGAGCTTATTATTGCAATGACTTGTGCCCAGGACTTCATAAGACTGAGCTTATTATTGCAATGACTTGTGCCCAGGACTTCATAAGACTGAGCTTATTATTGCAATGACTTGTACCCAGGACTTCATAAGACTGAGCTTATTATTGCAATGACTTGTGCCCAGGACTTCATAAGACTGAGCTTATTATTGCAATGACTTGTGCCCAGGACTTCATAAGACTGAGCTTATAATTGCAATGACTTGTGCCCAGGACTTCATAAGACTGAGCTTATAATTGCAATGACTTGTGCCCAGGACTTCATAAGACTGAGCTTATTATTGCAATGACTTGTGCCCAGGACTTCATAAGACTGAGCTTAAGATTGCAATGACTATTTCCAAGGACTTCATAAGACTGAGCTTATTAATGCAATGACTTGTGTTCAGGACTTCATAAGACTGAGCTTATTATTGCAATAACATGTGCCCAGGATTTCATAAGACTGAGCTTATTATTGCAATGACTTGTACCCAAGACGTCATAAGACTGAGATTATTATTGCAATGACTTGTGCCCAGGACTTCATAAGACTGAGCTTATTATTGCAATGACTTGTGCCCAGGACTTCATAAGACTGAGCTTATGATTGCAATGACTTGTGCCCAGGACTTCATAAGACTGAGCTTATTATTGCAATGACTTGTGCCCAGGACTTCATAAGACTGAGCTTATGATTGCAATGACTTGTGCCCAGGACTTCATAAGACTGAGCTTATGATTGCAATGACTTGTGCCCAGGGCTTCATAAGACTGAGCTTATGATTGCAATGACTTGTGCCCAAGACTTCATATGACTGAGCTTATGATTAGAATGACTTGTGCCCAGGACTTCAGAAGACTGAGATTATTATTGCAATGACTTGTTCCCAGGACTTCATTAGACTGAGCTTAATATTGCAATGACTTGTGCCCTGGACTTCATAAGACTGAGCTTATTATTGCAATGATATGTGCCCAGGACTTCATAAGACTGAGCTTAATATTGCAATGACTTGTGCCCTGGACTTCATAAGACTGAGCTTATTATTGCAATGATATGTGCCCAGGCCTTCATAGGACAGAGCTTATTATTGCAATGACTTGTGCCCAGGACTTCATAAGACTGAGCTTATTATTGCAATGACTTGTGCCCAGGACTTTATAAGACTGAGCTTATTATTTTAATGACGTGTGCCCAGGACTTTATAAGACTGAGCTTATTATTGCAATGACTTGTGCCCAGGACTTCATAAGACTGAGCTTATTATTGCAATGACTTGTGCCCAGGACTTCATAAGACTGAGCTTATTATTGCAATGACTTGTGCCCAGGACTTCATAAGACTGAGCTTATTATTGCAATGACTTGTGCCCAGGACTTCATAAGACTGAGCTTATTATTGCAATGACTTGTGCCCAGGACTTCATAAGACTGAGCTTATGATTGCAATGACTTGTGCCCAGGACTTCATAAGACTGAGCTTATTATTGCAATGACTTGTGCCCAGGACTTCATAAGACTGAGCTTATTATTGCAATGACTTGTGCCCAGGACTTCATAAGACTGAGCTTATTATTGCAATGACTTGTGCCCAGGACTTCATAAGACTGAGCTTATGATTGCAATGACTTGTGCCCAGGACTTCATAAGACTGAGCTTATTATTGCAATGACTTGTGCCCAGGACTTCATAAGACTGAGCTTATTATTGCAATGACTTGTGTCCTGGACTTCATAAGACTGAGCTTATTATTGCAATGACTTGTGCCCAGGACTTCATAAGACTGAGCTTATTATTGCAATGACTTGTGCCCAGGACTTCATAAGACTGAGCTTATTATTGCAATGACTTGTGCCCAGGACTTCATAAGACTGAGCTTATTATTGCAATGACTTGTGCCCAGGACTTCATAAGACTGAGCTTATTATTGCAATGACTTGTGCCCAGGACTTCATAAGACTGAGCTTATTATTGCAATGACTTGTGCCAAGGACTTCATAAGACTGAGCTTATTATTGCAATGACTTGTGCCCAGGACTTCATAAGACTGAGCTTATTATTGCAATGACTTGTGCCCAGGACTTCATAAGACTGAGCTTATTATTGCAATGACTTGTGCCCAGGACTTCATAAGACTGAGCTTATTATTGCAATGACTTGTGCCCAGGACTTCATAAGACTGAGCTTATTATTGCAATGACTTGTGCC
The DNA here is from genome assembly GCF_019279795.1 of Protopterus annectens. Lineage (NCBI taxonomy): Eukaryota > Metazoa > Chordata > Ceratodontiformes > Protopteridae > Protopterus > Protopterus annectens. The sequence goes on from NC_056745.1 coordinate 1,405,354,254, forward strand.
CAGGACTTCATAAGACTGAGCTTATTATTGCAATGACTTGTGCCCAGGACTTCATAAGACTGAGCTTATTATTGCAATGACTTGTGCCCAGGACTTCATAAGACTGAGCTTATTATTGCAATGACTTGTGCCCAGGACTTCATAAGACTGAGCTTATTATTGCAATGACTTGTGTCCTGGACTTCATAAGACTGAGCTTATTATTGCAATGACTTGTGCCCAGGACTTCATAAGACTGAGCTTATGATTGCAATGACTTGTGCCCAGGACTTCATAAGACTGAGCTTATTATTGCAATGACTTGTGCCCAGGACTTCATAAGACTGAGCTTATTATTGCAATGACTTGTGCCCAGGACTTCATAAGACTGAGCTTATTATTGCAATGACTTGTGCCCAGGACTTCATAAGACTGAGCTTATTATTGCAATGACTTGTGCCCAGGACTTCATAAGACTGAGCTTATTATTGCAATGACTTGTGCCCAGGACTTCATAAGACTGAGCTTATGATTGCAATGACTTGTGCCCAGGACTTCATAAGACTGAGCTTATTATTGCAATGACTTGTGCCCAGGACTTCATAAGGCTGAGCTTATTATTGCAATGACTTGTGCTCAGGAGTTCATAAGACTGAGCTTATTATTGCAATGACTTGTGCCCAGGACTTCATAAGACTGAGCTTATTATTGCAATGACTTGTGCCCAGGACTTCATAAGGCTGAGCTTATTATTGCAATGACTTGTGCCCAGGACTTCATAAGACTGAGCTTATTCTTGCAATGACTTGTGCTCAGGACTTCATAAGACTGAGCTTATTATTGCAATGACTTGTGCCCAGGACTTCATAAGACTGAGCTTACTATTGCAATGGCTTTTGCCCAGGACTTTATAAGACTGAGCTTATTACTGCAATAACTTGTGCCCATGACTTCATAAGACTGAGCTTATTATTGCAATGACTTGTGCCCAGGACTTCATAAGACTGAGCTTATTATTGCAATGACTTGTGCCCAGGACTTCATAAGACTGAGCTTATTATTGCCATGACTTGTGCCCAGGACTTCATAAGACTGAGCTTATTATTGCAATGACTTGTGCCCAGGACTTCATAAGACTGAGCTTATGATTGCAATGACTTGTGCCCAGGACTTCATAAGACTGAGCTTATTATTGCAATGACTTGTGCCAAGGACTTCATAAGACTGAGCTTATTATTGCAATGACTTGTGCCCAGGACTTCATAAGACTGAGCTTATTATTGCAATGACTTGTGCCCAGGACTTCATAAGACTGAGCTTATTATTGCAATGACTTGTGCCCAGGACTTCATAAGACTGAGCTTATTATTGCAATGACTTGTGCCCAGGACTTCATAAGACTGAGCTTATTATTGCAATGACTTGTGCCCAGGACTTCATAAGACTGAGCTTATTATTGCAATGACTTGTGCCCAGGACTTCATAAGACTGAGCTTATTATTGCAATGACTTGTGCCCAGGACTTCATAAGACTGAGCTTATGATTGCAATGACTTGTGCCCAGGACTTCATAAGACTGAGCTTATTATTGCAATGACTTGTGCCCAGGACTTCATAAGACTGAGCTTATTATTGCAATGACTTGTGCCCAGGACTTCATAAGACTGAGCTTATTATTGCAATGACTTGTGCCCAGGACTTCATAAGACTGAGCTTATTATTGCAATGACTTGTGCCCAGGACTTCATAAGACTGAGCTTATTATTGCAATGACTTGTGCCCAGGACTTCATAAGACTGAGCTTATGATTGCAATGACTTGTGCCCAGGACTTCATAAGACTGAGCTTATTATTGCAATGTCTTGTGCCCAGGACTTCATAAGACTGAGCTTATTATTGCAATGACTTGTGCTCAGGACTTCATAAGACTGAGCTTATTATTGCAATGACTTGTGCTCAGGACTTCATAAGACTGAGCTTATTATTGCAATGACTTGTGCCCAGGACTTCATAAGACTGAGCTTATTATTGCAATGACTTGTGCCCAGGACTTCATAAGACTGAGCTTATGATTACAATGTCTTGTGCCAGGACTTCATAAGACTGAGCTTATTATTGTGATGACTTTTGCCCAGGACTTCATAAGACTGAGCTTATTATTGCAATGACTTGTGCACAGAACTTCATAAGAATGAGCCTATTTTTGCATTGACTTGTGCCCAGGACTTCATAAGACTGAGCTTATTATTGCAATGACTTGTGCCCAGGACTTCATAGGACTGAGCTTATTATTGCAATGACTTGTGCCCAGGACTTCATAAGACTGAGCTTATTACTGAAATGACTTGTGCAGAGGACTTCATAAGACTGAGCTTATTATTGCAATGACTTGTGCCCAGGACTTCATAAGACTGAGCTTATAATTGCAATGACTTGTGCCCAGGACTTCATAAGACTGAGCTTATGATTGCAATGACTTGTGTACAGGAGTTCATAAGACTGAGCTTATTATTGCAATGACTTGTGCCCAGGACATCATAAGACTGAGCTTATGATTGCAATGACTTGTGCCCAGGACTTCATAAGACTGAGCTTATTATTGAAATGACTTGTGCCCAGGACTTCATAAGACTGAGCTTATTATTGCAATGACTTGTGCCCAAGACTTCATAAGACTGAGCTTATTATTGCAATGACTTGTGCCCAGGACTTCATAAGACCGTGCTTATTATTGCAATGACTTGTGCCCAGGACTTCATAAGACTGAGCTTATTATTGCAATGACTTGTGCCCAGGACTTCATAAGACTGAGCTTATTATTGCAATGACTTGTGCCCAGGACTTCATAAGAGTGAGCTTATTATTGCAATGACTTGTGTCCAGGACTTCATAAGACTGAGCTTATTATTGCAATGACTTGTGCCCAGGACTTCATAAGACTGAGCTTATGATTGCAATGACTTGTGCCCAGGACTTCATAAGACTGAGCTTATTATTGCAATGACTTGTGCCCAGGACTTCATAAGACTGAGCTTATTATTGCAATGACTTGTGCCCAGGACTTCATAAGACTGAGCTTATTATTGCAATGACTTGTGCCCAGGACTTCATAAGACTGAGCTTATTATTGCAATGACTTGTGCCCAGGACTTCATAAGACTGAGCTTATTATTGCAATGACTTGTGCCCAGGACTTCATAAGACTGAGCTTATTATTGCAATGACTTGTGCCCAGGACTTCATAAGACTGAGCTTATGATTGCAATGACTTGTGCCCAGGACTTCATAAGACTGAGCTTATTATTGCAATGACTTGTGCCCAGGACTTCATAAGACTGAGCTTATTATTGCAATGACTTGTGCCCAGGACTTCATAAGACTGAGCTTATTATTGCAATGACTTGTGCCCAGGACTTCATAAGACTGAGCTTATTATTGCAATGAGTTGTGCCCAGGACTTCATAAGACTGAGCTTATTATTGCAATAAATTGTGCCTAGTACTTCATATGACTGAGCTTATTATTGCAATGACTTGTGCCCAGGACTTCATATGACTGAGCTTATTATTGCAATGACTTGTGCCCAGGACTTCATAAGACTGAGCTTATTATTGCAATGACTTGTGCCCAGGACTTCATAAGACTGAGCTTATTATTGCAATGACTTGTGCCCAGGACTTCATAAGACTGAGCTTATTATTGCAATGACTTGTGCCCAGGACTTCATAAGACTGAGCTTATGATTGCAATGACTTGTGCCCAGGACTTCATAAGACTGAGCTTATTATTGCAATGACTTGTGCCCTTGACTTCATAAGACTGAACTTATTATTCCAATGACTTGTGCCCAGGACTTCATAAGACTGAGCTTATTATTGCAATGACTTGTGCCCAGGACTTCATAAGACTGAGCTTATTATTGCAATGACTTGTGCCCAGGACTTCATAAGACTGAGCTTATTATTGCAATGACTTGTGCCCAGGACTTCATAAGACTGAGCTTATTATTGCAATGACTTGTGCCCAGGACTTCATAAGACTGAGCTTATTATTGCAATGACTTGTGCCCAGGACTTCATAAGACTGAGCTTATGATTGCAATGACTTGTGCCCAGGACTTCATAAGACTGAGCTTATTATTGCAATGACTTGTGCCCAGGACTTCATAAGACTGAGCTTATTATTGCAATGACTTGTGCCCAGGACTTCATAAGACTGAGCTTATTATTGCAATGACTTGTGCCCAGGACTTCATAAGACTGAGCTTATTATTGCAATGACTTGTGCCCAGGACTTCATAAGACTGAGCTTATGATTGCAATGACTTGTGCCCAGGACTTCATAAGACTGAGCTTATTATTGCAATGACTTGTGCCCAGGACTTCATAAGACTGAGCTTATTATTGCAATTACTTGTGCCCAGGACTTCATAAGAGTGAGCTTGTTATTGCAATGACTTGTGCCCACGACTTCATAAGACTGAGCTTATTATTGCAATGACTTGTGCCCAGGACTTCATAAGACTGAGCTTATTATTGCAATGACTTGTGCCCAGGACTTCATAAGGTTGAGCTTATTATTGCAATGACTTGTGCCCAGGACTTCATAAAACTGAGCTTATTATTGCAATGACTTGTGCCCAGGACTTCATAAGACTGAGCTTATTATTGCAATGACTTGTGCCCAGGACTTCATAAGACTGAGCTTATTATTGCAATGACTTGTGCCCAGGACTTCATAAGACTGAGCTTATTATTGCAATGACTTGTGCCCAGGACTTCATAAGACTGAGCTTATGATTGCAATGACTTGTGCCCAGGACTTCATAAGACTGAGCTTATTATTGCAATGACTTGTGCCCAGGACTTCATAAGACTGAGCTTATTATTGCAATGACTTGTGCCCAGGACTTCATAAGACTGAGCTTATGATTGCAATGACTTGTGCCCAGGACTTCATAAGACTGAGCTTATTATTGCAATGACTTGTGCCCAGGACTTCATAAGACTGAGCTTATGATTGCAATGACTTGTGCCCAGGACTTCATAAGACTGAGCTTATTATTGCAATGACTTGTGCCCAGGACTTCATAAGACTGAGCTTATTATTGCAATGACTTGTGCCCAGGACTTCATAAGACTGAGCTTATTATTGCAATGACTTGTGCCCAGGACTTCATAAGACTGAGCTTATTATTGCAATGACTTGTGCCCAGGACTTCATAAGACTGAGCTTATTATTGCAATGACTTGTGCCCAGGACTTCATAAGACTGAGCTTATTATTGCAATGACTTGTGCCCAGGACTTCATAAGACTGAGCTTATTATTGCAATGACTTGTGCCCAGGAATTCATAAGACTGAGCTTATTATTGCAATGACTTGTGCCCAGGACTTCATAGGACTGAGCTTATTATTGCAATGACTTGTGCCCAGGACTTCATAAGACTGAGCTTATTATTGCAATGACTTGTGCCCAGGACTTCATAAGACTGAGCTTATTATTGCAATGACTTGTGCCCAGGATTTCATAAGACTGAGCTTATTATTGCAATGACTTGTGCCCAGGACTTCATAAGACTGAGCTTATTATTGCAATGACTTGTGCCCAGGACTTCATAAGACTGAGCTTATTATTGCAATGACTTGTGCCCAGGACTTCATAAGACTGAGCTTATTATTGCAATGACTTGTGCCCAGGACTTCATAAGACTGAGCTTATTATTGCAATGACTTGTGCCCAGGACTTCATAAGACTGAGCTTATTATTGCAATGACTTGTGCCCAGGACTTCATAAGACTGAGCTTATGATTGCAATGACTTGTGCCCAGGACTTCATAAGACTGAGCTTATTATTGCAATGACTTGTGCCCAGGACTTCATAAGACTGAGCTTATTATTGCAATGACTTGTGCCCAGGACTTCATAAGACTGAGCTTATTATTGCAATGACTTGTGCCCAGGACTTCATAAGACTGAGCTTATTATTGCAATGACTTGTGCCCAGGACTTTATAAGAGTGAGCTTGCTATTGCAATGATTTGTGCCCAGGACTTCATAAGACTGAGCATATTAATGAAATTACTTTTACCCAGGACTTCATAAGACTGAGCTTATTATTGCAATGACTTGTGCCCAGGAATTCATAAGACTGAGCTTATTATTGCAATGACTTGTGCCCAGGACTTCATAAGACTGAGCTTATTATTGAAATGCCTTGTGCCCAGGACTTCATAAGACTGAGCTTATTATTGCAATGACTTGTGCCCAGGACTTCATAAGACTGAGCTTATTATTGCAATGACTTGTGCCCAGGACTTCATAAGACTGAGCTTATGATTGCAATGACTTGTGCCCAGGACTTCATAAGACTGAGCTTATTATTGCAATGACTTGTGCCCAGGACTTCATAAGACTGAGCTTATTATTGCAATGACTTGTGCCCAGGACTTCATAAGACTGAGCTTATTATTGCAATGACTTGTGCCCAGGACTTCATAAGACTGAGCTTATTATTGCAATGACTTGTGCCCAGGACTTCATAAGACTGAGCTTATTATTGCAATGACTTGTGCCCAGGACTTCATAAGACTGAGCTTATGATTGCAATGACTTTTGCCCACAACTTCATAAGACAGAGCTTATAATTGCAATGACTTGTGCCCAGGACTTCATAAGACTGAGCTTATAATTGCAATGACTTGTGCCCAGGACTTCATAAGACTGAGCTTATTATTGCAATGACTTGTGCCCAGGACTTCATAAGACTGAGCTTATTATTGCAATGACTTGTGCCCAGGACTTCATAAGACTGAGCTTATTATAGCAATGACTTGTGCCCATGACTTCATAAGACTGAGCTTATTCTTGCAATGACTTGTGCCCAGGATGTCATAGGACTGAGCTTATTGTTGCAATGACTTGTGCCCGGGACCTCATAGGACTGAGCTTATTACTACGATGACTTGTGCCCTGAACTTCATAAGACTGAGCTTATGATTGCAATGACTTATTCCCAGGACTTCATAAGACTGAGCTTATGATTGCAATGACTTGTGCCCAGGACTTCATAAGACTGAGCTTATGATTGCAGTGACTTGTGCTCAGGGCTTCATAAGACTGAGCTTATGATTGCAATGACTTGTGCCCAGGACTTCATAAGACTGAGCTTATTATTGCAATGACTTGTGTCCAGGACTTCATAAGACTGAGCTTATTATTGCAATGACTTGTGCCCAGGACTTCATAAGACTGAGCTTATTATTGCAATGACTTGTGCCCAGGACTTCATAAGACTGAGCTTGTTATTGCAATGACTTGTGCCCAGGACTTCATAAGACTGAGCTTATTATTGCAATGACTTGTGCCCAGGACTTCATAAGACTGAGCTTATGATTGCAATGACTTGTGCCCAGGACTTCATAAGACTGAGCTTATTATTGCAATGACTTGTGCCCAGGACTTCATAAGACTGAGCTTATTATTGCAATGACTTGTGCCCAGGACTTCATAAGACTGAGCTTATTATTGCAATGACTTGTGCCCAGGACTTCATAAGACTGAGCTTATTATTGCAATGACTTGTGCCCAGGACTTCATAAGACTGAGCTTATTATTGCAATGACTTGTGCCCAGGACTTCATAAGACTGAGCTTATTATTGCAATGACTTGTGCCCAGGACTTCATAAGACTGAGCTTATGATTGCAATGACTTGTGCCCAGGACTTCATAAGACTGAGCTTATTATTGCAATGACTTGTGCCCAGGACTTCATAAGACTGAGCTTATTATTGCAATGACTTGTGCCCAGGACTTCATAAGACTGAGCTTATTATTGCAATGACTTGTGCCCAGGACTTCATAAGACTGAGCTTATTATTGCAATGACTTGTGCCCAGGACTTCATAAGACTGAGCTTATTATTGCAATGACTTGTGCCCAGGACTTCATAAGACTGAGCTTATTATTGCAATGACTTGTGCCCAGGACTTCATAAGACTGAGCTTATTATTGCAATGACTTGTGCCCAGGACTTCATAAGACTGAGCTTATTATTGCAATGACTTGTGCCCAGGACTTCATAAGACTGAGCTTATTATTGCAATGACTTGTGCCCAGGACTTCATAAGACTGAGCTTATGATTGCAATGACTTGTGCCCAGGACTTCATAAGACTGAGCTTATTATTGCAATGACTTGTGCCCAGGACTTCATAAGACTGAGCTTATTATTGCAATGACTTGTGCCCAGGACGTCATAAGACTGAGCTTATTATTGCAATGACTTGTGGTCAGGACTTCATAAGACTGAGCTTATTCTTGCGATGACTTGTGCCCAGGACTTCATAAGAATGAGCTTATTATTGCATTGACTTGTGCCCAGGACTTCATAAGACTGAGCTTATTATTGCAATGACTTGTGCCCATGACTTCATAAGACTGAGCTTATTATTGCAATGACTTGTGCCCAGGACTTCATAAGACTGAGCTTATTATTGCAATGACTTGTGCCCAGGACTTCATAAGACTGAGCTTATTATTGCAATGACTTGTGCCCAGGACTTCATAAGACTGAGCTTATTATTGCAATGACTTGTGCCCAGGACTTCATAAGACTGAGCTTATTATTGCAATGACTTGTGCCCAGGACTTCATAAGACTGAGCTTATGATTGCAATGACTTGTGCCCAGGACTTCATAAGACTGAGCTTATTATTGCAATGACTTGTGCCCAGGACTTCATAAGACTGAGCTTATGATTGCAATGACTTGTGCCCAGGACTTCATAAGACTGAGCTTATTATTGCAATGACTTGTGCCCAGGACTTCATAAGACTGAGCTTATTATTGCAATGACTTGTGCCCAGGACTTCATAAGACTGAGCTTATTATTGCAATGACTTGTGCCCAGGACTTCATAAGACTGAGCTTATTATTGCAATGACTTGTGCCCAGGACTTCATAAGACTGAGCTTATTATTGCAATGACTTGTGCCCAGGACTTCATAAGACTGAGCTTATTATTGCAATGACTTGTGCCCAGGACTTCATAAGACTGAGCTTATTATTGCAATGACTTGTGCCCAGGACTTCATAAGACTGAGCTTATGATTGCAATGACTTGTGCCCAGGACTTCATAAGACTGAGCTTATTATTGCAATGACTTGTGCCCAGGACTTCATAAGACTGAGCTTATTATTGCAATGAATTGTGCCCAACACTTCATAAGACTGAGCTTATTATTGCAATGACTTGTGCCCAGGACTTCATAAGACTGAGCTTATTATTGCAATGACTTGTGCCCAGGACTTCATAAGACTGAGCTTATTATTGCAATGACTTGTGCCCAGGACTTCATAAGACTGAGCTTATTATTGCAATGACTTGTGCCCAGGACTTCAAAGACTGAGCTTATTATTGCAATGACTTGTGCCCAGGACTTCATAAGACTGAGCTTATTATTGCAATGACTTGTGCCCAGGACTTCATAAGACTGAGCTTATGATTGCAATGACTTGTGCCCAGGACTTCATAAGACTGAGCTTATTATTGCAATGACTTGTGCCCAGGACTTCATAAGACTGAGCTTATTATTGCAATGACTTGTGCCCAGGACTTCATAAGACTGAGCTTATTATTGCAATGACTTGTGCCCAGGACTTCATAAGACTGAGCTTATTATTGCAATGACTTGTGCCCAGGACTTCATAAGACTGAGCTTATGATTGCAATGACTTGTGCCCAGGACTTCATAAGACTGAGCTTATTATTGCAATGACTTGTGCCCAGGACTTCATAAGACTGAGCTTATGATTGCAATGACTTGTGCCCAGGACTTCATAAGACTGAGCTTATTATTGCAATGACTTGTGCCCAGGACTTCATAAGACTGAGCTTATTATTGCAATGACTTGTGCCCAGGACTTCATAAGACTGAGCTTATTATTGCAATGACTTGTGCCCAGGACTTCATAAGACTGAGCTTATGATTGCAATGACTTGTGCCCAGGACTTCATAAGACTGAGCTTATTATTGCAATGACTTGTGCCCAGGACTTCATAAGACTGAGCTTATTATTGCAATGACTTGTGCCCAGGACTTCATAAGACTGAGCTTATTATTGCAATGACTTGTGCCCAGGACTTCATAAGACTGAGCTTATTATTGCAATGACTTGTGCCCAGGACTTCATAAGACTGAGCTTATTATTGCAATGACTTGTGCCCAGGACTTCATAAGACTGAGCTTATTATTGCAATGACTTGTGCCCAGGACTTCATAAGACTGAGCTTATGATTGCAATGACTTGTGCCCAGGACTTCATAAGACTGAGCTTATTATTGCAATGACTTGTGCCCAGGACTTCATAAGACTGAGCTTATTATTGCAATGAGTTGTGCCCAGGACTTCATAAGACTGAGCTTATTATTGCAATGACTTGTGCCCAGGACTTCATAAGACTGAGCTTATTATTGCAATGACTTGTGCCCAGGACTTCATAAGACTGAGCTTATTATTGCAATGACTTGTGCCCAGGACTTCATAAGACTGAGCTTATTATTGCAATGACTTGTGCCCAGGACTTCATAAGACTGAGCTTATTATTGCAATGACTTGTGCCCAGGACTTCATAAGACTGAGCTTATGATTGCAATGACTTGTGCCCAGGACTTCATAAGACTGAGCTTATTATTGCAATGACTTGTGCCCAGGACTTCATAAGACTGAGCTTATTATTGCAATGACTTGTGCCCAGGACTTCATAAGACTGAGCTTATTATTGCAATGACTTGTGCCCAGGACTTCATAAGACTGAGCTTATTATTGCAATGACTTGTGCCCAGGACTTCATAAGACTGAGCTTATTATTGCAATGACTTGTGCCCAGGACTTCATAAGACTGAGCTTATTATTGCAATGACTTGTGCCCAGGACTTCATAAGACTGAGCTTATGATTGCAATGACTTGTGCCCAGGACTTCATAAGACTGAGCTTATTATTGCAATGACTTGTGCCCAGGACTTCATAAGACTGAGCTTATGATTGCAATGACTTGTGCCCAGGACTTCATAAGACTGAGCTTATTATTGCAATGACTTGTGCCCAGGACTTCATAAGACTGAGCTTATTATTGCAATGACTTGTGCCCAGGACTTCATAAGACTGAGCTTATTATTGCAATGACTTGTGCCCAGGACTTCATAAGACTGAGCTTATTATTGCAATGACTTGTGCCCAGGACTTCATAAGACTGAGCTTATTATTGCTATGACTTGTGCCCTTGACTTCATAAGACTGAACTTATTATTCCAATGACATGTGCCCAGGACTTCATAGGACTGAGCTTATTATTGCAATGACTTGTGCCCAGGACTTCATAAGACTGAGCTTATTATTGCAATGACTTGTGCCCAGGACTTCATAGGACTGAGCTTATTATTGCAATGACTTGTGCCCAGGACTTCATAAGACTGAGCTTATGATTGCAATGACTTGTGCCCAGGACTTCATAAGACTGAGCTTATTATTGCAATGACTTGTGCCCAGGACTTCATAAGACTGAGCTTATTATTGCAATGACTTGTGCCCAGGACTTCATAAGACTGAGCTTATTATTGCAATGACTTGTGCCCAGGACTTCATAAGACTGAGCTTATTATTGCAATGACTTGTGCCCAGGACTTCATAAGACTGAGCTTATTATTGCAATGACTTGTGCCCAGGACTTCATAAGACTGAGCTTATTATTGCAATGACTTGTGCCCAGGACTTCATAAGACTGAGCTTATGATTGCAATGACTTGTGCCCAGGACTTCATAAGACTGAGCTTATTATTGCAATGACTTGTGCCCAGGACTTCATAAGACTGAGCTTATTATTGCAATGACTTGTGCCCAGGACTTCATAAGACTGAGCTTATTATTGCAATGACTTGTGCCCAGGACTTCATAAGACTGAGCTTATTATTGCAATGACTTGTGCCCAGGACTTCATAAGACTGAGCTTATGATTGCAATGACTTGTGCCCAGGACTTCATAAGACTGAGCTTATTATTGCAATGACTTGTGCCCAGGACTTCATAAGACTGAGCTTATGATTGCAATGACTTGTGCCCAGGACTTCATAAGACTGAGCTTATTATTGCAATGACTTGTGCCCAGGACTTCATAAGACTGAGCTTATTATTGCAATGACTTGTGCCCAGGACTTCATAAGACTGAGCTTATTATTGCAATGACTTGTGCCCAGGACTTCATAAGACTGAGCTTATTATTGCAATGACTTGTGCCCAGGACTTCATAAGACTGAGCTTATTATTGCAATGACTTGTGCCCAGGACTTCATAAGACTGAGCTTATGATTGCAATGACTTGTGCCCAGGACTTCATAAGACTGAGCTTATTATTGCAATGACTTGTGCCCAGGACTTCATAAGACTGAGCTTATTATTGCAATGACTTGTGCCCAGGACTTCATAAGACTGAGCTTATTATTGCAATGACTTGTGCCCAGGACTTCATAAGACTGAGCTTATTATTGCAATGACTTGTGCCCAGGACTTCATAAGACTGAGCTTATTATTGCAATGACTTGTGCCCAGGACTTCATAAGACTGAGCTTATGATTGCAATGACTTGTGCCCAGGACTTCATAAGACTGAGCTTATTATTGCAATGACTTGTGCCCAGGACTTCATAAGACTGAGCTTATTATTGCAATGACTTGTGCCCAGGACTTCATAAGACTGAGCTTATTATTGCAATGACTTGTGCCCAGGACTTCATAAGACTGAGCTTATTATTGCAATGACTTGTGCCAGGACTTCATAAGACTGAGCTTATTATTGCAATGACTTGTGCCCAGGACTTCATAAGACTGAGCTTATTATTGCAATGACTTATGCCCAGGACTTCATAAGACTGAGCTTATTATTGCAATGACTTGTGCCCAGGACTTCATAAGACTGAGCTTATTATTGCAATGACTTGTGCCCAGGACTTCATAAGACTGAGCTTATTATTGCAATGACTTGTGCCCAGGACTTCATAAGACTGAACTTATTATTGCAATGACTTGTGCCCAGGACATCATAAGACTGAGCTTATTATTGCAATGACTTGTGCCCAGGACTTCATAAGACTGAGCTTATTATTGCAATGACTTGTGCCCAGGACTTCATAAGACTGAGCTTATTATTGCAATGACTTGTGCCCAGGACTTCATAAGACTGAGCTTATTATTGCAATGACTTGTGCCCAGGACTTCATAAGACTGAGCTTATTATTGCAATGACTTGTGCCCAGGACTTCATAAGACTGAGCTTATTATTGCAATGACTTGTGCCCAGGACTTCATAAGACTGAGCTTATTATTGCAATGACTTGTGCCCAGGACTTCATAAGACTGAGCTTATTATTGCAATGACTTGTGCCCAGGACTTCATAAGACTGAGCTTATGATTGCAATGACTTGTGCCCAGGACTTCATAAGACTGAGCTTATTATTGCAATGACTTGTGCCCAGGACTTCATAAGACTGAGCTTATTATTGCAATGACTTGTGCCCAGGACTTCATAAGACTGAGCTTATTATTGCAATGACTTGTGCCCAGGACTTCATAAGACTGAGCTTATTATTGCAATGACTTGTGCCCAGGACTTCATAAGACTGAGCTTATGATTGCAATGACTTGTGCCCAGGACTTCATAAGACTGAGCTTATTATTGCAATGACTTGTGCCCAGGACTTCATAAGACTGAGCTTATTATTGCAATGACTTGTGCCCAGGACTTCATAAGACTGAGCTTATTATTGCAATGACTTGTGCCCAGGACTTCATAAGACTGAGCTTATTATTGCAATGACTTGTGCCCAGGACTTCATAAGACTGAGCTTATTATTGCAATGACTTGTGCCCAGGACTTCATAAGACTGAGCTTATTATTGCAATGACTTGTGCCCAGGACTTCATAAGACTGAGCTTATTATTGCAATGACTTGTGCCCAGGACTTCATAAGACTGAGCTTATGATTGCAATGACTTGTGCCCAGGACTTCATAAGACTGAGCTTATTATTGCAATGACTTGTGCCCAGGACTTCATAAGACTGAGCTTATTATTGCAATGACTTGTGCCCAGGACTTCATAAGACTGAGCTTATTATTGCAATGACTTGTGCCCAGGACTTCATAAGACTGAGCTTATTATTGCAATGACTTGTGCCCAGGACTTCATAAGACTGAGCTTATTATTGCAATGACTTGTGCCCAGGACTTCATAAGACTGAGCTTATAATTGCAATGACTTGTGCCCAGGACTTCATAAGACTGAGCTTATTATTGCAATGACTTGTGCCCAGGACTTCATAAGACTGAACTTATTATTGCAATGACTTGTGCCCAGGACTTCATAAGACTGAGCTTATTATTGCAATGACTTATCTCCAGGACTTCATAAGACTGAAGTTATTATTGAAATGACTTATGCCCAGGACTTCATTAGACTGAGCTTATTCAGTGTGCAGTGTCCTAGCTGCTGTTGTCAGTTCCATATGTTTATCTTGAAAAGTGTGGATTCTGTTTATTTTCTTATGAAGCTCCCAACCTGTGGAATCTGATACTGTCTAGGCTTCAGGAATGGTTTTGCCTGGCCGACTGTGAAAAGGCAATTAACACTTACCTTTTCCAAATGACTTTTGATGAGGTGTAATTACTTTGTTTAACTTCCATTTACTAATATTTATTATAATTTAATTTGTTGCATTACTATTTAGTAACTGTATTGTTGATATCTGTTTACCATGATACTAATTGTGTTTATGAAAAACGTATAGATAAAGTTGACTTTGAAGTTTATTTATTTATTTCCATTAGTTTACTGGGCTAATCTGTGTCAGCAAAAGCAATGCCCTTTTCAGTGGAGTCTCAGTAAGAAAAAAGTTACAATAGGAGACAATAATGCAGAGTAAGCTTATTAAGAAATAGTAGCAAAAGCAATACATTATCCTACACATTTTAGTTGATATGATAATTTTCATAATTACATATACAAAGCACACAAAGCTGTTTTATACTATTGACTTCCTAGATTCTCTCAGTGTCTTTTTTATATTTTCCTATGTTACCAATGTTTTTCCATCTTTCTTTACTAGTTCCTGTGACATAGCCTCTTCTTTTCTCATGTCGTTTACTAAGCAAATAAAAACTCTGTCTGCATTAAAACTGCCTGCCTTTGATTTCCTCTTGTATCTCTCTTTCTTTAAATACACTTAATTTTGTTTTTCTGTCAAATCATCAGACTTTTTAATTAATAACTGATATTCTCCTTTACTGCACTATATTTCATCTTCCTCTTTCATACATACTTTTGTTTATAACACATCCATCATTCAGTCCATGATTTTTAAAAGGAATGCATTGTCACAAAATCTGTCCCTCACAGCATATTCTCCTCTTTCAGTATTCCATTCTCCACATCTGCACCTGTTAAGTTTCAGTACCTTTTTCTTCTGTTAATGCCTTCCAACTTTTCCAAAAATGGCCAGGTGATCTGTAACATCTGATATCTTGCATCCCTTTTCTATTGCTTGTTGGGTCTCAAAAATATTAAACATGGTCTACTTTAAACGCTACCATAACATATGTAAAGCCAAAGTAGCTGCTCTGTTCTCTTTGACTCGCTCTGCAATTGAAGAAACTTGGGTGTCTGTTCTGCTGTGGCCAGTTCATTGTCTGTCCCCCAGTTTGCATCCTACCACCCATCTCAGGCACTTCCTCACTATCACCTATAGCTTTTTAAACTGCACTGCCTTCAGTGCTGAGATTTCTATACCAAACAGTAATACTGGTTCCACCACTGCTTTGTATCACTTACTTTTCAGTTCCCATGGCTTTCTTCTGTCACACACTATCCCTCACATTCTGTGTCAGTTGGCTGAAGTCCCTCTGATTTTAGATTTAATCTCTTCATTCAGACTTCCCTTCTCCTCAACCACCCCTCCCAGATACTTTAAGCTGTTAACCTGTTCTACTATTTTCCATTCTATCTCATGTGTCTTATGTTTTGTATTCCATTCCCCTGTCATTTGCTGAAGTTCTTGTTCAACAGTCTGCCTGTAATCACACATCCTATTTGTATAACATTTTTGGTGATCTGTTCCCTCTGATGTGTTTGGCAATATAGTCCATCATCACTAAGAAAAGCAGTGGGATCAGACATGAACCCTGATGCACAAACTTTCCCACTAGAAAACCCTCTATGAATCTGAACAATTTGTTTCATTGGGTCCTTGTACATAGCTTTCACTAATTCTATGAATGTTTCTGGGCTTTCAAACCATTGAAAGACTTACCAAATCAACCTTCTTTGGGTGTTATCATGTTTCTCCAAGTCTAGTAATTCCCAGTTGGATGCAAGGGGTTTGGTAAAATGGTTAAGGTCTTCACTTCTAAGACAAAGACACAAGACTCTTTTCTCATCTCTAGCTTCTTCTCAACTATCTATTACATTGCAAAAAGCTGGTAAGTTCTGGTGATCCTGTTCGGATTAATAACTGCTCATCACCCATCATACATGCTAGCACTCTGAGTATGCATTTATAAATCTATTTTCCAGAACTTTTATTCAATGTGACAAGAAATTGATACCACTATACTCCTACAGTTTTGAATGACCCCTTTGTTCATGTACACTTGCACTAGAGTGCTTGTTCTCCAGTCATCTGGGATATGCATTTCACTCCATAGTGCTACGAATACTGTCACTAGCCACTTCTCCCCAAACTCACCCAACATGTAGACTATATCTACTCTGACCTCAGCAGAGCTTGCTGTTTTCCCTAACTTTATTTTCCTTAGTGCTGTTTTACTTCTTCTGGGGTGGGCTCCTTTTCTTTCATGGTAGGCTGTATCTGGGGTAAAACACCTTCTGTGGGGTTTTCTTCATTCATTCATATTCGCATCACAGAGAACTCCATTCACTGAACCAACACTTAGTGCTTACTCAAAAATCTAAAAAACATAATATAATCAGTGCATGTTGTAAAACTGTTGAAACCTTCTCCAAACAAACAACAGAATTATCCCCTACTACTTAACACCACATTGAAAACATACCAGCCATAAAATGTCCCTGTACTTGAAACACCCCCATTACTAAGCCTTTCTTTGTGCAATCATTTCTCATCGGCATTTTAAAATCCTAATTAAATAATACATATCAACATAACAATCCTGCTATTATGCCATCACTACTAATAAGTCCACTACTTTTGCAGCCAAATCAAGTAAATATAATAAAATGTTCTGAGTTTCTCACTTGCTTAAATGTCTCAAGTGAATAACTGGTGGGATGAAACTTGCAAAGTACTCATTTACTGTGTATTAAAATTTTATTGTGACTTTATAAACTGTGCCCTAATGCAGAACTTTGTGATTTTAGCATGTTGTAATTACTGTATAGTGTATTCAACATGCTGATTTATCAACTTTTAAACTACATATAAGTCAGTGTTATGAAGAATATTTTATTATCTCATGTTAAATGAATTGGAAAACGTTTGTAATGTGGAGCTTTTCTCCCAGTCCTCCAGTGAAAATGGGCTTTTCCTAGTGGGACCTTTTCAGTAACTGAAGGTTAATAAATAAATAAGCATAACTCTGAAATGAAAGACCAAATGAAAGAGTGTATACCAAACATGAACACCAGTAAAACAAGTCTAAAAGAAGAGACAGGTGACTGAATGGTCTTTAAAAATAAACTTCAAACCACACCCTACTTTAACTATGTTTACATTTGACAATGATCTCCGGTTTTCTAACACAGTATATGAATCTTATAGTGTGGAATGTAGGCTTGTACATATGAACACCTTTCAGGTTTCTGACACTGCAATTTTTCTGGCATCGAGGACTAAACCTTAAAATTAGATTTGCCTCCTTTTTCTTAGAAACAAAACAAAGAATATCTTAAGGATGACATTATACAATATGGTTACACCTGTAAGCTTTGAGAGAAATCTCTAGCTGCAGAATACAAAACTTGTAAGTGGGTAAAGCGAGATAAGCAGGATGTTATAGAAAGAAAGACATTTAAAATAACTCAGTCATAATGGGTGATGTTGGAATTACCTCCTTGGGTGGCAGTTTCATCAGTAAGTCTTTTCTATACCATTTCACAGAATTATCAAAACACTTTTTATTGTTTAACTCTATGTAAGCAGTTTTTGGTTTCTGCTTTCCATTATATATGTTATAATTTAGTTATGCTATACTTAATAATTTTGTTTTTGATAAAATTGTTTATTATATAAATATTTCTTATGTCATTGTTCAATACACCTTTTTCATGTTTAGCTATATTACTATTTAATGTTGGCGTGGATGGTGTCCATACAAAATTTTGTTTTGTTCAGATATAAACAAGACAATTTATTAATGTTTGAATGAGTAGTATAATTTGTGTAAAAGGGTTGCTTCAACTTATAATTAAGATGGAACATGTCTGACACAATGTGATGTACCATGTGTTATTTTCCCCAGAATATTGGTTGAAACATCCACAAACACTCCTAAAACTGCTGTAAAAAAAAAAAGAATGAAAATTTAAAGATGTATGTCACAAACAGAAAGCTGCTTTTAATAATGGGTAAAACACTATTATTTTACTAGAATGTGTAGCTTATTTTAATCATTAAAATATGAAGAGAAACTGAGACCCAGATATTGTTTATGAAGATATGAAAAAGTCCTAGACGCCACGTAGGTTAAAAATCTTTATAATGTTCACAAAACACAGAGGATGAGCGCTTTCATCTAATGACTAGACTTCATCAGATCCAGGACTTTTTCATATATTTTTTGGTTGATTTGTTTATTATTGTTTATGAAGACTAAGTTTAATTAAAACTGGCCATTGTGTTAATTAAAGATGTCTGTTCCTTACTTACTTACTGTAACATATAGTCACAGGGAAAGCAAGATCTTTATAAAATGGCTGTAGGTATGACCCAGCTGTTTTAGCTGAAGTCTGCTGCATTAATAATCACTGTGCGCCTTGAAGAAACAACAGAAGCTGCTGAACAAGGTTATGTTCGACTGTCTTATTTTCTTCACATACACAAAATGCCATGCAATTTTCCTTTGCAAGATCCATCAGCTCTATCATGCGACTATTGAAATGGCCTCTTAGCTGACATCAATTTTGCTATTTGCTTCCAGATATGCTAAAATCTAAAGTAAAAAAAGGGTTCTAGAGTATTTACTTTTATGCTTTTGTGCAAAATGCTTTAAAACAGAGATGCCCAACACAATTTCCTTCCCCAAGAAAAGTATTTTTATGAACAGCAGTGTACTAGAGGAAAGATTCTGTAATACTTTCCTACTCTTGGCTGTCTCTAAAGTGGATGATGTTTCAGTTTGCATCACTATTCCCCATAATGCATCACTACTGGCCCATTGTATGTTTGCACACTGTCAGTGGTTCATAGCTTTAATGCTTTTATTTATTTTTTTCTCTTGTGTTTTTACCTCCACTTAGTTAAAGCTTTAACTGGTTTGTTTTTTTTAGCTGTACCTTATTATTAACAATGCACAACTGAACTAAATGCAATGCCCAGAGCTGGGCTTATATAACACAATGTATAGCTGATGTGGCACATACTAAAATAAAATGATTCTTTAATATGATGCTAAGAGAAGTCTTCAGAATTCAACGTCCAGCATTGTGTACTGCATAGACACCACATACTATATACATATATACACCATATTAAGCAGCCATTATTTTTTAAATTACAATATGTTTTTATCATGGAAAATAAAGTTATTACTCATTAAAATATCAATTACAGAATAACAAACTACCATTGTTTCTTCTTTTTCTTGCATTTTCTTTAGGTACCTTTTATATTCTGTGAAACCGTTTATTTTCCAGTAACACTAAACCACTTATGTGAGTTATGCATGAGTTCTGTCTTTATCATTAAAAGCAGACAAATTATCTTTAATAGGCTTGTTGCTGTTGAGAATTAAGTAAAGACCATTTTAGATCCATATTATCATATGTTGTTCAAATTGTTGCTGTACTTAAGTATTGAATCTCTTCCTTAAACAAAAGCTGTAAAAAATTCCTTTCTAAATGGGGATTTTGCAAGGAAAGCAAAAGTATATGTCACTTACTCATTTGGAATTTGTTTTATAAGTTGCTGTAACACAAATAACTGTAAGTGTTATTCACAAACAATAAGACTAAATTGTCTCCCACATGAAAACGTATTTATAGTTAACCCTGAAACATTATGTTAGAAAGGGGCAGACCCTTGCCTGTCACAACCAGTTAGTGGTAAATGAATTAAACAAAAAGAACAACTTGTCATCGACATAGTCTGTGAGTCCTTCATTAAATGTGTGATCCTTGGGTAAGACCATTAAAAAAGAAAAAAAGACTCATCAATTGTGTGGCGGAAGGCCACATGCAGAGCTCAGTTCTGACCAGACTTCAACTATTTCTGCGAATTCAAAAGCATTACAGGCACATGTGTAAAATAATTAATGGTGCACTGTGTTTAATTCAAGAATTTCCTGTCATCTTCATTTATGAATATTTAAATAAATCTAGCTTTTGCATCAGATCTCACATATCATTCTTCACCTGCATAAGTGTAAAGTACAAAGTATACCATGCCAATTATTATGAACAGACTCCTCAATAGCTTTTTCTCCTGTCTGTCCCTCTCAGTCATTCTCTCTCTCTCTCTCTGTCCATATATAATTGCATAGATATGCCATTAAGGGATCATTTCATAAGATTAAAAAGTAAGAATTTGAGGATAAGAGAAGTTTAGATCACACTATAAGATTTATTCTTCGCATACTGTCCTAGTCTCAACACCACATCCTTGCCAGCAGCATCGAAATAGTCATGCTAGATTCATCAAATTTTAAATCCAAATGATAAAGTTGCTGCATTTTGCTGCTATAGCTACATTACAGCATTTTGGCAAACTGTTGGTGTCTTTATATGGGTTTTTTATAAAGAATCAAAACAAGATGATGATAAAATTGGTGTGCCAAATGATTGCTAAGTGTATAATATAGAATTCTCCCTACAACTTCCCTACCATTGTATCTTATTTTTGTATATTATGTAAGCATTTCTACACTTGCACAGATTGATTCATACAGCATGTGCACAGATTGATTCATAGAGCATGTGCGTTTAAAGCAATGCATCATAAGAAATAGCAGTACGGTAACTGCATAAGAACTGCAGTTATGGTTGACTCACTGAGTAACACGAGCTCAGACCAAAACATCTGAGTGCAACAGGTACCAAAAATGGCCATGGATTTGACATTAAGGGCCGAACCCATAGAAGTTTCATATCTTTGTGCTGTGTAGTATGAAATTAAACCTACTTTGCTAAAGCATATCTTCCCAAAAACAGCTTTACTTTATTAAAAAGGTCTCAATGCTTGAGTATGAGAATTAAGAACTGTAAGACACAT